>NC_028639.1:11246407-11319827 GCF_001406875.1 Solanum pennellii
AAAGATCGTCATAGATGAAGAGCAGCTAACAAAAGGAGCAATGTCAACACTCAAATATGCAGGCATTCCAATAAAAAAAAGAAGAAAAGAAGAAAAAGAAGGAGAAGAAGAAACAAGAATCGTCGCCTTTAGGGCAGAACTACCGGAAGCCAACTTCAAGATTATTAGGAATCAAAGGGAACAGACAGATGACTACTTGACATGGCCAATTCTATTACATTTAAATCACAGGAGAGAAATCTGCAACGCAGAAATGGTAATTGAAAACAAACAACAAGAAGGACAGAAAAAAGAACAGGAAAAGAAAAAAGGAACAGAGAAAGAAATAGTTACTATTCGGGTAGGACCTGCACCCAAAAACAAAAGGAGAAGAGATCCATATTTTATAGAACAGCAGGATTACGAAGAAAATATTTGGGAAGAGCAACAATGGGACGAACATGACTGAACAAATGAGAACAGATAGGAAAAAATTGCATAAGTAATATAAAAATAGCGCCGAATCGGCTTTAAATGAGGCGAATCGTCTCAAAAACACAATAAAAACGCGGCGAATCGTCTTATAAACAGCGCAGAATCGTCTTGAAAACAACAGAGAGGAGACTACACAGAACGAAGAAAGTAGAAAGAAAGACAACAGAAACAGAAAAAAATTAACCGCAAAAGCAGACGATTTGGACCTGCCTTATATAAACAAGTGTTAAAGGCAGGTCCACAGCAAACGAAAAAGAACAAACCAAACACAACAACAAAACACAGAAGACAAAGGAAGCGAAGGGAGGGAGGGAGGAGGGGAAAAGGAATAAAGCAAATATGGTTCGAATCCATATGCCCTTGAAAGGGAGCACATATAACGCTCTCTAAAAGAAAAAAAGAAAAAAAATGCAAATGGAAATCGAAAGGGGAAAATTACACGCAGCAGGAGCTGCAAACGAGAGTTATCAAGAGAATTACCAAATAAAGGAACAATACCAAAAATATATGAAATAGAAAGATCAATATCAAATTGAAAACGAAGCACTTCAAGAAAATAGAGAGATACAAATGCAATCAACACAAAGAATAAAGAAAGGAACATACATCATAGACTGCGAACAGAGAACCACGCAAACAAAGAATTTAAACGATGGAAGGATTGCAGGGGGGACCTTAAGGCCATACATACTCACCACTTTAGGGCACGCCGAAAAAAGAGATATAATCACACCACAGCAAATAGAACTGATCCTAAGAAAGCTCTTTCAATGCAGCTCTATAGTTATTACTAAAGAAAAACATCAAAACGAGGGGTGGCATATACACATCGCAGTAAAAAACTTCAGCGCTTCCAAGAACAATGCAACCAAGATAATAAGGGAAGCCTTTAGTCAGTTCGAAGGAAGACAGTGTAATGTAACCTTTCACAAAGGATTTGCTTACGTCATTGGGTATGTCACCAAGAACGATAAGGAACCCAACGTATGGGGAGAATTCTCAAAGGAAGAAATCTTGAGCNTACTTACTCATTAAATACCGGCTTGAACAAGGAAAGCGGTCCCTTACCTTCTCTATTTCCTTCCATGTGATTGACTGCTTTTTCTTCCTTTTTCCATACTTCAGGAGGAAGAGATCGTCGGGTTCAACTTCCACCGGTGATGGCGATTCCTTCTTGAAAACAGTTTATTCAGTTGAATCTGAATATTCTAATAATAAGATCGAATCAATTCCTATTCGAAAAGAGGATTTCATCATACCTGGCTTTCCTAACCTTACAACTGGCACTGAGACTTTACTTTTTCAAGCTGGAAATAGGGAACTCCTTTTTGGAACTGCCTTTGATCTTAGGCTCGCAGCTACAATAAAAGTAATTGTCGGGGTTTTCTCAATCGGAGAAGCCTAAATCTGTGTGAGAGATTTCCTTTGTCCGGAATGAGCTTCTACATAGGTCCTTCCATAAAGGGGCTTTTCCAATCTGTCTAGCTTCGGTGTGTTCTTTGCTTAATTAAAGGGCATCCCCCTTCTACTCCGGTCGTCCGGGTGGTCAGGGGAACTGTCAAGTGTAAAAGCTTTAAGAGATAGGAGGGAAGTGATAGATTAGTTCATGCTAAAATACAGGCGGAGTTAGCAAAGTAAGAGGTACAACATAAGCAAGTAAGCGGGTCACAAGGAAGTCGGATTCCAATCACAGTGAGTCACGCCGCTTTCAAGCCAGTAGTAATCCTGTCCCAGTTTATGTCTCTGCTTTCGAAACTGTATTTCCTGTCTTTGAACGAATTAGCTCTTAGGACAAAGTTCGGAATCGTAGAAGGAAGACAAGACTCTATCCCTTGCCTGGCCAGTGAAGAAGGCATCTTGAAAGAGGAAAGTAGATTGGGGCTGGACCGAATAGTGCGTTGCAATTCCCATTTCATTGCCTCTATCTCATAGTACGGAGTAGAAGATAGGGTGTTAGTTGTTTCATGGTTCCCAACGGGACGTAGCTAACCCTTCTAAGATAACCAAGCAAAAAAAAGCGTATTCTAACCATGGGACAATCAATAATAAAACAGTGAGACCCAACCTGGAACAAGAACCAAACCTGACAGCGAGAGGAGAGGAGAGACCATTTTCATGAGAGAGGGACGAGCAAGTGACAGATTGGGAAAAAAAATAGGTAGGCCTTCTGAGCAGTCATTTAGGGGCCTTGTTAGCGACCCATCATTCTTCCCTAAGCTGTCAGAGTCCGATCGAAGCGAGCAAGAGATAGTGGAATCCTCGCTCATAGATGATAAGCTAAGAAAAGCCATAAGAATTTACTTTGTAGGGGTCAGAATGAACGACTTTGCAGGAGCCGATGACTACTATGATTTATGGGTTTTTGACGAATTCCATAACCACGAGCGAGAAAATAGCATGAGAGAAACCATATATTCGGAGAACGCAAACATTTTTAACAATACAATGCTAAGGGTACTAGATGGACAGGAGTGCAGGCTAGACGCCAAGCACGGAGAGGTTCTTAACAAAACAAGAAACGTACCTATTGTTTTGATAGCGAATCAAATTCCAAGCAAGATGAGAAGTTATGGACCCATGCAGGAAAGGGTCATGAGGCTCAGGTTTAATTCATTAATAGACAACATAGACGAAGAAAGATTGATTTTAACCCTCAAAGGATGCATAGAAAGAAGAATAAAAAAAGACCAAAAACAAGGAAAGGAAGAAGAGATCAAATACAACCAGGAAACTGCAATAGTATTTGAAAAAAAGAACAGAATGTAAAGCAGGGAACGAACAAAAACATGAAAAGAAAATTTGAAGCAACAACAGAAGAGAAAAGAGAAATAAGAATTGTTTACGAAAGCCAGAACGCAAAAGATGCCAAAAAAAAAGAAAACAACCGTAAAGATCGTCATAGATGAAGAGCAGCTAACAAAAGACGCAATGTCAACACTCAAATATGCAGGCATTCCAATAAAAAAAAGAATAAAAGAAGAAAAAGAAGGAGAAGAAGAAACAAGAATCGTCGGCTTTAGGGCAGAACTACCGGAAGCCAACTTCAAGATTATTAGGAATCAAAGGGAGCAGACAGATGACTACTTGACATGACCAATTCTATTACATTTAAATCACAGGAGAGAAATCTGCAACGCAGAAATGGTAATTGAAAACAAACAACAAGAAGGACAGAAAAAAGAACAGGAAAAGAAAAAAGGAACAGAGAAAGAAATAGTTACTATTCGGGTAGGACCTGCACCCAAAAACAAAAGGAGAAGAGATCCATATTTTATAGAACAGCAGGATTACGAAGAAAATATTTGGGAAGAGCAACAATGGGACGAACATGACTGAAGAAATTAGAACAGATAGGAAAAAATTGCATAAGTAATATAAAAATAGCGCCGAATCGGCTTTAAACGCGGCGAATCGTCTCAAAAACACAATAAAAAAGCGGCGAATCGTCTATTGTCTCCATGTACGAGGCAACCCTACTATGAAGTCCATATTCAAATTTCCCACTTTCAAGTAGGAATACTAATGTTTTGGGATAAACCTCCCGATTTCTGACGCACAACTTTCACTAGTTGACAATTAGGACAGTTAGCCACACATTCCGCAATATCCTTCTTCATTCCATTCCACCAATAGACCTTTCTCAAATCATGGTACATCTTGGTGGCTCCCAGATTAATGGAATACAAAAAACTCTAGGCTTTTGACAAAATCTATTCCCTTAGGTCATCAACATTAGGATTGCACAAACGACCTTGATATCTTAGTACACCATCCCCTCGGGAGAAAGCTTGGACATACTTTTTTATGTACCTCTTCTTTTAATTCTACTAGGGTCGGATCAAGACATTGCTTGGCTTTCACATCCGTCACAAGAGTCGATTCTAATAATTTGAACCATAACACCACCTTTGGTGGAGTATATTAATCGGATACCTAATCGGGCCAATCTATGTACATCTTGTATCAATTCTCTTTTACCTCTTCTATTTGGGCAACACTCCTCATTGGTAGTAGGGTAAGAGTATCCGTCACCACATTTGTCTTATGGGGGTGATAAAGAACACACATATCATAATCCTTGAATAGTTAAGCCATCTTCTTTGTTGAAGATTAAGATCTTTCTAATTAAACACATATTGCATACTCTTATGGTCGTTGAAAACATCTACATGAACACTATACAAATAGTTCCTCCAAATATTTAAGGCAAACACCACTGCCACAAACTCAAGATCATGGGTTGGATATTTTTTCTCATGAATCTTAAATTTCCTTGAATCATAGGTAATAAACTTACCAAATTATATAAGCACACATCCTAACCCAATTCTTAAAGCATCAAAATAAACAACAAAACGATATGTCCTTTCCGGTAAAGTCAACACCGAAGAGAAAGTAAGTCTATCTTTAATTCCTACAAACACTTTTCACATGCTTCGGACTATATAAACTTAGATTTATTTTGAGTCAAAGCTGTCAATGGAGAGGCAATCGAAGAGAACCGTCAACATACCTTCTGTAGTACTCAACTAAACCCAAGAAACTTCTAGTGTCTGAAGGAGTTAGAGGTCTAGGCCAACTCTTGACTGCATCCATCTTCTTAGTATATACTTCAATACCCTTACTAGAAACAATATGACCAAGAAAATCTACGGATCATAGACAAAACTCACATTTTCTAAACATTGCAAAGAGTTGTTGGCCCTTGAGAATTCACAACACAATCCTGAAATGATTATTGTGATCACCTCACTTCTCGAATAAATCAATATATCATCAGTGAAACATTTACAAACATATCGATGTATTTGTTGACACCCACTTTTGGACCTTCACATATAAATTAACTTTCAAGCATCTTTAATTTAGAACGATTTAAAATAATTAGATTTTATAAAATTCAAAATTTAATACAGTTACTTTAAATGAGTTTTAGTCACTTTTATAATTTTTAATAATAATTATATTTTCTCATATAATATTATATATAATCAGTATATTTTATAAATATTCCAAAATCATCTAAAAAGATTTTATTTTGTTTAAATATCTTACTAGTTAGTTAGTTATATAAATAATAGTTTATAATTAAGTTAATTATTTTATTTTGTGGACATAATGAAACTCAAATTAATTTGTATCTATTCAGTGTCATTTGAATTATTTGGGCTCTCGTTTAATTACAATTCTAGCAAATTTAATCAATTTACTTCAAACCTAATCCTTTAAAGATCACTTTTGGGTCGTTTTTTACGATTTACAGCGGCCCTTTCACCCAGCCTTTTAGCATTACAATCCCAATCTACTCTTAACACCCAAATACCTGGTCCAATAGAGTACATTCAACAATTCTAGCAACAAAGCGTGCAACAACGCCAATACCCGATCCCCTGCGTCTTCCTTTTCTTCTCCAGCCGTCCAGCAATGCAAAAAAACCCAGAAATCAAAGCCCAGAAATACTGCAAACCAGCGATTCCAAGCCGCCTAGACCCGAGTCCAGCAAATCCGACAGGGTCTTTCTTCCCTTTCTTCTCGTGCGGAATCATTTTGACACTTACATAGGTGTCAAAATCTCGTGCTTCAATCATCCTTGCTCTCCAAATCGAACGGCTGCCCTCAAAATTCTGTTGATAGTTGGTACTATGGAAAACTTTCAACCTTATCTCATCTCTTATGAGCTTTTGAATTTCAAATTTTGGAATTCACCCTAAAAGAATCTACTAGATTTCTCCCTCTTTCCATCCCAAAAATCCCCCTATTTAAACTCCCTCTTTTCTTTGTTGAAGGTTAGAGATAGCTGATTATGGGTTGGGAAAGTATATGTATAGGAAAAAGGTTAGTGGGAGCTTGGAACGAAAACAATAAATAAAGGCTAGACGAGTATAGAGGCAATATTTACATACCCAAAAAGACATACAAAATAGATTAGAAAACTACATATACTTAGAGTCTAGTTTTTGGCTTTCTTCTTGTTCACTGTATACGAGAGTATTCCGAAGTCTGACTTTTGGTGTGAAAGCTCATCACCTTCAGATCGTTTCGTCCCAATTGCTTCCATAAGAAGGTAATGTTTTCTCCTTTACAATATTCTCGTAATCTTTTCCCTTACAATATGATGTTAAGAACTGTGTATTGTTGTTCTAAGTTTCTTGGTGCCTTGATGCTATTTCTATCTTCAAATTGTCTCTATGTTTATTCTTAGTGTTAATTTAAAATTTTGTCGATTTGAATTCATCGTTGTCGTCTCTCTGCTTCTCTGTCCGAGTTATACTTTGTTCCTTCTTGTATGCTTGCTTAAATGTTGTTGATTTCACTTGTCGCTATCTATATGTTGTGCTTTCTTCAAGCCTTCTTTTGCTACCAGTTGACACCATTTTCCAAATAGTTAAGAGGCTTAGGGGTTATTTTTTCTTGTTATGGTTGTGTGGATGTGATTTCTTTGTCCTAATTTTGATAGCCTCGGTCATCTGTTTTTATTTTTCTCCCTCTTTTCGTCGTACTTTTCTAATATGATTTTGATAATCTCCATTCTCTACCTTAAGGTGATGTAAACTCTAGCATCAATGTTTAAATCATTCTTTTTTCTAAAATTTCATATGTAGAGTTGGTTTAAACTCGGAGCTTACCATTAGTATCTCGTTTATTTTAATGGGAATTTAGCTTGATATGGTATCATGTTTGATACCCTTTCTACCCTAAAATACTATTTGCAAAATAGTAATAATGTCTTGATTCACTTGTTCTACATGATGGTATGAGTCTTCGGTCCCTTTTGAAATAGTATGAAGAATTATCTAAGTAGAACATTAATTGATATAAGTTGCTTATGTGTTATTATTTTCGTTATGATAATTAGTTAGTCTTGGGGTCAATGCCACTTGAATTTGTAATGGTTATCGTGTTTCCTATGTCATGTTTATCTAGTAAGGAATGAGTTTGAGTGTCTTCATATGCATAGTAATTTGACCCACATTGTTTTCTTCTTCATTTGAGATATCTGATTAATATGGGTTTAGTCCTTAACTTTTGCCATGACTAAGTTAAATTGTTGACCCTCTTGAAAACATTAGTTGTTAAAAGTTTGCCAAAGTTACTTTTGGGATTGGTAGAAATGTGAGATTAATTCATATAATATTTACATGTGTTAATTATGTTGATTATGTAGCTGTGTTTTAAAATGAGGTCAACTTTCATTGAGAGAATTTTTGCGTTATGCTTATATGTT
Organism: Solanum pennellii; assembly: GCF_001406875.1. Taxonomy (NCBI): domain Eukaryota; kingdom Viridiplantae; phylum Streptophyta; class Magnoliopsida; order Solanales; family Solanaceae; genus Solanum; species Solanum pennellii. Next base: position 11,254,107 of record NC_028639.1, read on the forward strand.
TCTTATTTTTCTATGTTGTATGTGAAACCGTTTTTAGTCAAACTGGGAGTCAAATCTCCTTTTCCTTCAATTTTGAGAGAGTAGTAAAGGCTCAAATCCACCTTTATCGAGTATACATTAAGTATACGCAATAAAGTGAAGGAGATCAGAGAGTTGAAGAAATTGGACCAAAACTCCCACTTCTTTATTTCAAAGTGTATGCCTAAGCCTACTTACTTATTATTACCTTGTTAGAATTTAGGAAAGGTGGAAGATGGGCCTAAGTCCCAAAGAAATGAATTTCAAATTTAGTCTAGGACAGGTACAAAAAGGGGGAGGACGCAAGAATTTGGCCGAAGGCCCAAAACGAATTCAGGCCCGAGTACTAGTCCAGGGTGACATAAAACTAGATTTGGGCACAAAATTCTCTCTCTTTATTTTATATATTTCGTATTTGCGTAATTGTTTATTTTCTAGTCAATTTTAAGGTTTTCCTAATTTGATCTTCCAAACGATAACCATTTTGAGATTTTCTTAAAGACTAAATGAATAGGTCCTTATTTTTCTACATACACTACTTTGAAATAATTTTCTTTAAATAATTCCTTATACTATCTCCATTTCCTCTTAAAAGTAATTTTTGGTCTTAAATTGATTTATTTTCTCAACTTAATTAAGAATTCTTATCTTTTAAAATATTAGCCAAATATTTTAATTGTCGGATAACCGCGTGTTAGTGGGCATTTCGGGTGCTTTCAAATCCTTCCCCAAATGCTTATATGAATCCCAAACCCCTTTAAATATTTTTCATTAGATTTACTGTTTTAATCTTTTGAAAAATAGTTTTCTTAATTTTACTTTAAAAATTATGTGACTACTCTAAAACTAGTCTAAATACTAAAATTTTATATAAAATAAAATGACGACTTTGCTGGGGATTTGACATATTCTGTCAAAAGGCATTTATTTTTGTTTTTTACTTAAAAGGAAGATTATGCGGATTCACGGTCATTCGTTAACCAAATTGTTCTCGGGGAACCCTGATGAATGTAGTTGACTATTTGATAGTCATTGGTCGTTAACTGTTCCAGCCCAAGTAGTAAGATTGGGTCACCTATCCATAATAAAAATGCCCACTCTTAGTCAAACTAGGGTAGAGCAAAGCCAAATCCCCAAAATTTAGCGCATTTGCCTAAGATGACCTAACACCCAAGGCGTGTTGGACCCATTAGAAAGACCACCATGAGTCCAAAGAGCCCATGACTTGAGCGGACGTTCATACTTGTGTGTTAAATTTGAAGGATGTATACATCATTGTCCCTTGGAGTTGGGAGTACATTTTAATAGCTTATTCTAGTAAAAATAAAGATTTACAAGCTAAAGGCCTCGTCTCTCGGAGATGTCAATAAATCAAAATCAAAAGACATTCCATGGATGCATTCTTAGGATGGTACCCCTGCGTGAGATTTATTTGTTGTATCCCTTTTTCCCTATAATGTATCCCAATTCAGTTTATTCGTAAAACTTGTATAATTTTGGGTTTTGGGAAAATGAAATGTTTCAAATTATGTATACATCCTTTAAATCTCTAGACCCATCCTTGGCACAAAAGAGTCACAAATCTGTTTATATCGCATAATAGTTGTTTATGTGTTGTAACTGCTTTTGTTAATATTTTTCTTTATTTGGAGATATTCTATTTCACTCTTCTTCAAATTATTTTTAGAACGCTAAGCACAAATATCAAGTCACTTTCAAAAGTGCGTCCAAACACTCATCGAGTCTTAGTTTTCCGACAAAATTTGAACTTCATTTTTTTCAATTATTACTATCATATTAGAAAAAAGATTCATCATTTCGAAGTGAAAAAAAATTCAAGTGGGTCGAACTACGTAGGACCTAAATTCTCCCTCATAAGAAACTAGACAGTGTTTCAAGGCTCAATCCCCATTTTTGAGAAATTCTAGCTCTGGTAAAGAAATTAGAGTTATATCATAATCGAAAATCAAAAGTGCAATAATGAAAGATACAATCAAATTTGTCTTGACTCAAGTCGACATCTTTGATTCATTAATTTCAAAGTCAAGTAGACAAATTCTTTTAGATTTAGCCATTTCTCTACATCAGTGGCCAGTTTATCTCCGAATAAAGCAACTCTTATCTTGTATTATTTATCACCTTAGACACTAACATGTTTACCTTTTGAGTTATTTTTCATTTGTCAGGTATTTAGAATTGATCTGTGTTGATAACTTGACCGAACACCCTTGCTTACAAGATCCAAAGCTCCTAAATATTCCTTCCCTCACATCTGTCTACTAAAAGGAAAAACATCAATGGGTGACAACAATGACGAGGTTAGCTTGACCAAAGTTTCTATAGTCCAGTCCTCCACCGCTGAACAAAATAAATTGATCGGACTATTCATGCAACAAATTGCCGAGTTGACGGCTGAGGTCCAGAAAGATCATGATATTCCAAATTCGGTTATCATTGTCGACATTCCAAATAATGGAAGACCTACACTCTTCTCTATTCCTCTAAATTCCAGTACAGAAGATTTCATTAACCCACCCTCCAACCCTATTCAGAGTCCTTCCACCATTGACTTAACTACCCCTTAGACCTAACACGCCACCACCTTGTATCAAATCGTATCTTACTCAAAATACCAATCTTTAAACCTTCCATCTTCCTCCAAACCAAAATATTAACAAGCTCCGTCCTTCCCCCATTTTCAAAACCAAAAATCCAACCCTCAAGTATCTCCCCCAGATATACCAAGCTCCTCAAAACACCCAAAATCCTTCAATAGCCCCATCATTGACTCAAAATACTACTTTCCAAATACCATTTGCAAACGAACTTTATGCCAATTCTTTTTAGCTTGATCACTATGAGAAACATGAGAGAGATTGGAGGTCAAAGGAAGAAGCAGCCAAGTTGAATATGAAATAAGAGATCAGGAAAGCTATGAAGGAGTTGCACTATATTTCCGAAGTCGATTGATTAAGTTTTGAGGATTTGTGCATCCATTGAAATGTAGACCTCCCAGAAGGGTTTAAAGTGCCAAAATTTGACACTTTTGGTGGAATAGAAAATCCATTGGCACACTTTAGAGCCTACTGTGACCAACTCATAGGAGTTGGCAGGAATGAAGCTTTATTAATGCATTTTTTAGCCGATGTTCGAAAGGAAAAGCGTTGGAATGATTTACCTCCCATTAATTAGAGAAGTGTCTAGATGAATGCACTAGCTAAAGATTTCGTCCAACGGTTCACCTATAATGTGGAAATAGTTCTTGATCACTAATTGGAGAGAACTAAGAAATCCACTAAAAGTTATCGTGAATATGCGTATAGGTGGAGGAAAGAGGCTGCTCGGGTTTGACCTCCTATGTCTAAGAAGGAGATTGTCAAAGTGTTCATACACATTCAAGAGCCAGAGTATTATGACAGGATAATATTTCTCATTGGATCAAAATTTGTGGATATAGTCAAAGTAGGTAAGGCTATCGTAGATGGTCTTAAAATCGAAAGATTCTCGCGTTACTACCCCAACCGAATCTCCCGGATTGTGGAAAAATAAGAGAGAGGACGTGTCTTCCATTTTCTACACATATTATGGAAAAGGAAACTTTAGAAAATCCTCACCTTACAAAGGTTATCCTCGAGCTCCACAAAATTCATATCTTATTTTCTATATCAAATTAGGTTACCAAATTTCACCACCGAGTTATCAAAATACCCACAATTCTTTTTATCAAGCTCCATCTGTTAATTGTTCAAATATCGAACCAAGTAACCAAAATCCCACCCATACTACCCATGTACCCTTCCTAGCTACCAAGCTCCGCATTATCCAAATTTTCAAACACAACCATCAAAATCCTCCAAACTATCGTCAAGTACCTTCACACTATCCTTGTACAAATCATGAGTAGAAACCTTCTAGAGTCTTTACTCATTTGTTTGAGAGCCGAACACAAATTTTTGAGATATTGAATTTAGCAGTCCTGATATAGACAATTGATCCAAAAATATCAATGTCAACTCCAAGATTTATAGACCCGATCTTCACTATGCTTACAATTCAAGAGGTGCTAGACATATTATTGGGGATTGTATCAACTTCAAACATAAAAATCAAAATTTGATAGATCAGAAAGTCGTCACTGTTCAGACTGCCACCCCTAAAGTCAATAGTAACCTCATGCCGAATCATAGAGGGGTGACTATTAATGTGATTGAAGTCAAAGAAGATTTGTATGTGCTGAAAGTAATAATCTCATCAAGATGTTGTGTAGTTTCAAAGAAGGCTCAAAACAAGCAGAAGATCGATCAAGCTTTTCCAAAATCATTGTCTCACTCATATCAGTCTTTTTCAATGAAAAGGGGTCCATGGGAAGGAATCAAAAATGTGTTCCAAGAAGGTGATATTGTTCTTGAAGAGATGATTTAGACACCAACCATACTAAACAACAAGCCAAATGAGCAAATGCTTAACTTGACATCGACTCCTCTCTTGATCCCTCGCCTGTATTGGTAGGGAAAGACAATTTTCTATGTTATTTCAAATTTTGTGGTGTTCCGAATGAGGCTCGTGACCCATCCTTTAATCTATTTTTTCCTCACTTTGTTTTAATCTTCGTCCTAATATTTTGAAAAAGAAAATAAAAAAAAGCAAAATAATTTATTGGTAAAGTTCTTATTTTCTTATTTCAAATGAAAGCCTCCTTTTAATGCAAAAATTTACTTTACTTGCCTTATATTTGTTATATAATAATATTTATTTATGATTTCTGCAAAAATATTTTTGAATCTCCCAATAACATGTCATGTCGCAAGCTGAATGAATAAAATGGGGTATATGCAACTGAATTTGAGGACAACAATGAGAAGATCATGGTACCCAAACCCCTGGTTGAGAAATTTGGATAGTTCGAAGGTCATGATAAGTCAAATTCAAAAGAGATCATAATAGCGAATCAGAAACTTGATGAATGCGTCAAAGAGATCAAAATTGGTGCCTATCTGATAGAAACACAGGGAAAAGAACTCATCAGTTTTCTTAGCGACCACATCGATACATTAGTCTGATGACATCACATGATAGAACATGAATATTGGATCTCTCAAATCATTGATCTACATAAATGTTGTCAGGAGATATTGTGTGCGAGGTTTTTGTTCGTATTTATGTTATTTCATAGTAATTGTTCTATTTTCTTGTAATTGCTTTGTTTAGAATATAACCCTGTTAATTTGTTTTCTTTTGTACTTGAACTACGTATGACCTGAATTCTCAAGAATGAGATACGTAGGCGGTCTATGTCGACGTAGGTCACCCCATTTATCCCTTTTAATATTTTCTTTGTATTTGAATTATGTTCGACATGAATTCTCAGGAATGAGTATGTAGGCATTCTATATCGACCTCGGCCCTTAATCCCTTTTAATAGTTTTTTTTTGTATTTGAACTATGTTCGATCTGAATTTTTAAGAATAAGATACGTAGGCGGTCTATGTCGGCCTCGGTCATCCCCTTTATCCCTTTTAATAGTTTTTTTGTATTTGAACTATGTTTGACCTGAATTTTCAACAATGAGATACGTAGGAGGCCTATGTCGTCCTCGGTTGGTTTCTTTGTAAATTTCTTATTGTTGTTAACCTTTAGAGTGGGAACTACGTTTGACCTGATTTCTGCCTCAACGGGATACGTAGGCGCCACAACGGTTTGGTTATATCTCCTGTAAAATTTCTATTTTCATTTATAATAGAAACTGGGCCAAAAGTTTTGAGAGGGACTCAAAAATTCATAAGAACAATATCTCTCTAATTTGTCAAGACCGAAGTTACATTGAGAATTGTCATTGGGACAAAGTTTTTGAGAAGATCCCAAAAATTCCGTAATTGGTTCATCAATAGTTCAAGGTATGCCAAGACAGTTATCTTGGACAGATTTCATCATGGATTCAGAAGAAATTTAAGGCAAACTGTTAATAGCTCCAACACGATCACAAGTTTGGAAATGGATTCTACTAATCTCCCACATTGTTCTAAGATTAGTCATTTCAACAATTTTAAACATTTCAAGAGTTATAATGCCTAATTTCAACAATCTTCATATCTTTCCAATAAGTTATCTGATAGATCTTGAAACATCAACCTAAATGTGTTCATCAAGCTTGATGTGACATGATACTTGGTAGTGACCTTTCTCAATTACAACTTTTTGAAACCCTTTTTTTAAAAAGATTTTATCTATATGTTTCAAATATTTGCATAAAATTATTTGTCTTGTCTATCAAGAAGCAAGAGATCGGAGCAATCAAATAAAGATAGCAAGAAAAGGAGGAATCATTCGAAGAAGTCAACACAAATCAGTTTGTTTTAAAAAATAAAAATAGTTCTGCGGATGTAGGTTTATGAGATTGCCTCAAGTTCACCATATTCTTCCATTCAATGAATATAGAGAATTCAAAAGGACGAGGAGCTCCCAAAAAACTAACAATTTTTCTGTGGATGCACGAAAATCATTGAAGATTTTCAGAATTAAAAAAAAGTTTAGAATACGAGCGATAACACCTCAATCAAATTCTCAAAAAAACATGAGTCACAGTGAGGACATATGTTCAAACATGAACAAGTGAAAGCATCACTCTCTACATATACAAACATCTTCGGTGACACGATATTGTATTTTTCAGCACTAAGAACGTTTGTAGAATATTCACGAATTTTGTCGATAATAGACACGATAATGTGAACTACCCATAGGGACGTTGTCTTTACCACCTGAATTAACATTCCAGAGTATTATCTAATGAGATAATACCATCATCGAGAGGGACCAATTTTCATCATCCTACCTATGGATCAACATTATCTCACCGACGGATATTCATTAGCATTATCCTACTAATGAATTATTATCAATATCCTACCAATGGATCAATATCATCCGACCGATGGACTCATTAAAATTATCCTCTCAATGGATGATTATCATTATTCTATCAATGGATCAACATCATCCCTCCGACGGATATTCATTAACATTATCCTACAAATGATCATTATCATTTTAATTATCCTACCTATGAATCAGTATCATCCCACTGAAGGATATTCAATCATTATACTGTCTATGGATCAACATCATCCCACAGACGGATATTCACTATCATTATCCTACCAATGGATCATTATCATTATCTTATCAATGGATCATCAACATCATCCTATCAATCGATCAATATCATCCCATCGACGGATCTTCATTATCATTATCCTACTAATGTAAAATCATTATCCTATCAATGGATCATTATCATTATCCTACCAATGCATCATCATCATCATCATCCTATTGATGGAGCAACATCATCATCTTATCATTATCGTCATCCTCTCAATGAATAATCACATATCCTATCAATGTAGAATCAACATCATCATCCTATCAATGGAGCATAATCATCATCTTATCATGTAGCAATATTATCCAACCTATGGATAAACATCATCCTACTAATGCATTATCGTTATCTTACTAATGAAGAATTATCATCATTATTTTCATTTGCTAAAACGTCATCAAGAGAGCCATCAACATGTTACATCAGTCTATATTTTATTATTTTGATATAAAAAAAGATTAAATTCGAAGAATTAGATTGCAAATATGAGATACAAATTTTATTTGCCTAATGTCAAGATGAAGGAACTGTCGTTAAATCTTCAAGGAGTAAGACTAAGTGTTAACACGGTAAAAGATTCTATCTCTGCATTTGAATTACATTTTTATGCTAATGAGTTTTATTTCAATCTTTGTCGAGAGCATCCGAGAGGATGAATTCTAAAATCAAACCACAAGTGCGAATGACATCAACAAGGATACATCACAACGTGGAACTTTTTCTAAGCAACGTACTAGGACATAGTCCAAAGAGGAGTATGAAACTCTTTAGACATGAGTTGAAAAACGAATTCCACCACAATTAAACCACACCCCTATTAGAAGGAAGGCATATGGGTTTTTATTTAGGTTTACCGATTCTAATTTCGCATTCGAAAAGTTTTGATTTTCTCCGGAAGCATATTTCCTATCTGAGTGACAATGCACTAAGAGCTTTGGAAATTATGCCTGTGTAAGTTCTTAATTATGGATGTGAAGTTCACCACATTCATGGCTAAGAGGTTGCAAGCCTCTTTTTTATACTCGACTGATAATTCACTCTTCCATGACCAAAGGTGATCTAGCATAATCTATTTTCTTTTAAACTGATCGAGTCGAAGTACAAACAACCTGATTCCAAAGTCTAAACATATGTAGATGATATGGGCATTGAAACTGTTGTATTCTATCATTCGCCCTTAAATCTTATTCTCAAGAATTTCGGTCACTTTATAATTTGGTATAGGGATGACTGTTAAATTCTTTCAAAATCGTGCGTCAAATCAAGCGTGTCAAACTACAAGTGACCTGTATTCTGACATAGCATGATATATGTAGGAAACCCATTTCCGGAGTTCGGCCATAACTCCTAAAGTCTGTACCAAAATCCCTTTTTCTAGCGAATGAAGATGCAGTCGGTCAAAATTGGATTCGCCAATTTCATTCTCCTCAGATTTATCTCATCAATCCATGTCAAACGAGGGACAATTGTTGACAGTCAATTTTGGACCTCCACTTATAAATTAACTTTCAAGCTTCTTTAATTTCGAACGATCTAAAATAGTTAGCCTTTTTAGAATTGAAAATATTCTAAAGTTATTTCAAATTAATTTTAGTCAGTTTCATAACTTTTAATAATATAAATGTTCTCTCATATAATTTCATATATAATTAGTCCATTTTATAAATATTCAAAAATCATCTAGAAAAAGATTTTATTTTGTTTAAATATCTTACTAATTAGTTTAGTTATATAATTGTTTATTATTAAGTCAATTATTTTATTTCGTAGACATTAAGAAGCTCATTAATTAATTTGTATCAATCTGGTCTTATTTGAGTTATTTGGGCTATCAGTTTAATTACAATTCTATCCAAATTTAATCTATTTACTTCAAACCTAACCTATAAAAGATCACTAAAGAAAGCAATTGAATAAAAATTGAAAAAACCCCATGGTAATTGAAGAAAGTCCTAACTTGATTGGGGAATCTAGGATTACATAATTGGAGAATTAAGAAACCTATGGAGGAAGTGACTCCATAGGTGAATACTATCATACCTTGGAGTTTAAAACCCTTAAGCAATTTGGTGAATTGGTGGCTTGATCTTGAAATCTTAACTTAACTTGACTTCTTCTTCTTCCTATAGAGAGAAAAATATTTGAGAGGAGGAGGTTGATCTACTTCTGGAAATTTAAGAGGATGAATTGAGTTTGTGTGATATGGGATTTAAAATCATTATATATGGCTTTGGGCAGAATTCTAAACGACATAATATTGAGTTCAAATAAATGAGGAAAAGAACCAAAACTCCCTAAATTAGAACTATTGAATTGACATCAAGGAGGCCTACACAACCCATCATGCACTACAACGACCCGTCAAACGGGTCGTGAAGAATTTGTGCCCTGATAAGGCTTTACTATTATAGGCATAACTTTTTACTTTGAGCTTCGAATTAGGCTAAATTGGTGGCGTTCGAAAGAGGACTCAAAAACTTTTAATTTGATAGGTTATGGGCTACCTAATTAATTTTTTTACTAACAACATATGATTGCTTGAAATTGACCCCAAACACTAAGCCTGATAAAAACCCTTCAGTTACGACTTCACGGTCTTTGTGGGTATTTACATGCCATTTTGACACCCGTGGTCCTTAACGAGTGGCTGGGGGGTAACCATTACTGACCTGACCCCATTAACGACCAGTTTAATGACCATTCACCATCTTCACAACCCATCTTGGGGTCCATGGGAGGGAAATTGCATGGGACAGATTCAGCCTTTTTGTTAAGCACCATATCGGGTCGTAGTCCATTTCACGGCCCATCTAGGGATATTTGGAGGGTCCCCTGGTCCAATTTTTGTTCTTGACAAGCCTATTAGACACATTCCTAGACTTTGTCGAATTTGAGGTGTTACAAAAGCAATAACAAGAAATCATAATATTTAAAGTTTCATGAGTAAAATGTTTTAACTCAAGGATGTACATAAAAGAATAAAACAAAACCTCTTTACTCCTTTTTGAGAGATTCTCTAACCGACAACTATCATTATGATTCACATGATGATAAAACATCTCACCTACACTGCATCCAATACCTTATCGGGATATAGAATACCTTAACTAAGTGGATCCATTACAGTTCTACTCGAAAGCAATAAGGACTTATTTAAAAATTATTTTATTATACCCAATACAGCTACATGATTTATGAGGAATTATAGCTGCCTGAACTCATCCATTTTATCGATTCAAAATACCTATCCCAATAAATATATACTCATGCTCAAATGTAAAAAAAACTTAATCTTTCCGAATTTGAGGTAATTTCTCAAAATATCCTCTTAAAAGAGGTAATTGCTCAAAAATAATTCAGAACTCATCACTCTATTAGACATCAAAGTGTCTCTTTTATTAATGTAAAAATGCTTAATTTGGAAATCAGTAGTTCTTTTAAACTTTACTAAAAAATTTTCTTTATAATTTCCTCAAAACTCTTTACTTTCTCAGAAGATCAATTTAAGATAACTATTCGGTTAAAATGATTTTCAAAATAACTCCACGATTACCCAAATAATAGAGTTCCTGCTGAAAAATAGACATGAACAATCAACTTAAGAACCGAAATGCATAATATATAGAAACTCAAAATATATGAATAACAACTCAAAATTCAACATAAAAAACTCATTTCAAGAGTACTCAAATCCAAGGATGAAATACTAGATAACTCTTGTACTGATAGAAAGTAGATGTAAGGCATGATGATGAACTCAGTCCATCACTATGATAGGCTTATATTCCAGGAAGAACAATGTTCTTGCGAAATCGAAGAAATTAGAAGAACTTTGAGAACCTTAGCTTTTATCCTATTGAATCCTTGCTCTAAGTCTTTTATGTGCTAAAAACATAAATTAATATTTTAACACTATTTGAAACCTCTTTACAATCTAGCAAAAACTATCCACGGGACTATCTATGGTTCCTAGATTGATCTACGGATCACATATCTCATGTATGGAATTTATATTGAAATTTAAAGATCAACAGTCGATTTATGGGTCAAAATAATGACTCATAGTAGTTATTACGGCCCGTAGAATGCATCCGTAGGAATTGGGTCCTAAAATTTGACTCCTAATAATTTTCGACGACTTGAAAGGATTGATCATCGTTCAACCTACCCCTAACGTTAGATCCGTCATTCACAGACTTAGAAAACTATGATATGGCTGTCTTTGTTTAAATGTTTATAATTTTTACTCCAAACTCAAACTAATGTAAACTTGGTGGTGTTTGATATAGGACTCAAAAACCTTCAATTTGATAGATTATGGACCACCTAATTCATTATATTCTGGGAGATATTATTTTTTGAAGACGACTATGAAGAATCTTATGCCAAAACTTAATCGCTCATGAAGCATTCAACTTAACTCTCTACTTAGTGGTTCTTCTAACCTTAAGTAATATTCAAATCTATTAGAAAACCAAAGAAATGACCTTTACATACATGAGAAATTTACGTATCACCCAATACAATTTTATATGCAAATAAAGAATGGTTCAGGCTTTAGCTTAGAAATTTTTGAGGTGTTACAGTATATCCTCTTGAGACTATTCCTCCTCGAATGATGGTTTAATCGAGTATGAAAATGTAATGAGTTATTCTTACTATATTTTTTGAATTTTTAATTTGCCTACGAACATAGGAGGAGCTAATTTATACTAAGATTTTGGAAATCCCTATAGAATATAATTTGCGATGGATATGAGTTTGAACATAGTAACGCTCTATCCGAAGATATTTGACATAAAGAAAGTATATTTGGCACAAAGTAAGAATAAGAATACTATGCCTTTAGTGATATGAGTGATAGCTTTTATGCTTAGCATCACTGATTAACTATGCTCTACTTTATGATTACTACATTTCATTAGCTATAACTCCTAGATCTTATTAGAGTGTATGACTACTCTTACAAAAGTCTAAGATACATTTCTCGCTCTTACAGATGTCCAAGACTAATACTATAAACAAGGCATGGACTCACATACTATCATCATCACTACCGATACTAAAAAGGATCAATGAAAGAGCTTAAGGTGAAAGATATTAAGTATGACTCATTCAAGATATGTGATATAAGAAAATGCATGACATAACATTATGTTGCTAGCCATTGATATTAAATCATGAAATCACAAGACTGAGCAAATTATGAGATACGAGTTCTTAAGTATGAATAAGTTCATATCATGAGGCTGATACCCATAACTTTTATCGAGTAATATTGAGATCAATAGGCTAAAGTATTTGCACCTCATTATATGAGTTAAGATTAGGTCTAAATCTATTTGTACTGTATGAGCATACGTCATGAACATAATATGATATTAGAGGCATCAAACGAATGTTATAATGACTAAACTTTGAGGAATATGCTAGAGTATAAATGAATCAATTAATCACTTTAACTCATTCTGAACACATCACTATCTGATTCTCAACACTTGACTTGATTTCTCTTCTTATAATCTCTTCTTTAGGTTTGAAGCTAATAATTTAAAGCTATGGATCTATTCCATCATCTCTAAACTAGTCTATATTTGGTTTACTTACTCGAAAAATTCTAATCTTATGTTTATTGAATTCTCCATGTGAATACCCAAAGATTCCTTCTAAGTGTTCTTTCTCAAATGCTTTTTTGTAACTTCTTTAGGCTTCTATAAAAGACTTTGTATCAATGTTAGACTTATAAAGCAACTTAATCTAACTATTAAGGGAATATAATATTTATATCAGTCTACTTGTAACAACCCTAAAATGAACTAGGATTATATAGAGATTCACTTGTCCTTTAAGGTCTGTTAAATATCTTAATTCATGTTTATGAGTTTTGAAGTCAGTTTGGTTGAGTATGAAGTCAAACGACGAGGAACGACCAACACGTTCAACGACTAGTCCCTTGTACGCTTGCATGTGTTCTAGTGTGCCTTTGAATGTTTCATGACTTATTTGGAGTCTAAATTGGTAGGTGAGATTCATAAGACCTAGATGTACATCTTTAGGGGTTGAACGTCCGTGTACGACTCCACCTACCCACTAGGGGCCATAGAGGAGGACCCCAACTTAAAGGCTAGAAGCTGCCACGCAACGTAAATCAACGAGCTAAACGACGACCAATCGATTAAACGATGTGTTATCGACTTGGTTCGTTGATTCAAACTTATACCCTTCAAGTTTGAAATCTGCTTACAAAAACCACAAAGCCCCATTGATGTGACGTGGCCCAAATGATGGATTGTCATTGGTGGGCGTGGTTTGGGACCTACAAATTGCCTGTAACTCAGCCTTGCTTGGGGTGTTTTGGAAAATTCACCCTAGGTCTTTTAAATTGTGAGGATGGTTGATTTTGGTGTATTTGGGTATTTTAAGAGTATTATAGTGATTTAACTCTCATTAGACCCTAACACCTAAATCAAAACCCTTTCGCTCCCAAGTTTTCTCTACAAATCTTCATTAGAGCTCAAGGTCAAGATCGAGCTAGGCTAATGGATTTCAACGGAGTTATTATTCAATTCTCTTGGTTTTTAATCTAATAAGGTATGATATTTCTTTATATAAGTCTATATATCACCTTAGAGCCAATTTCAAAGTAATTTCAAAGATTCAAAGTTATGAAAAAGTTCAATTTTCACTCTAAGTTAGGGGTTCTTGCATTAAATATTTTCAAACAAAAAGATAAGATGTTATTGATGTATAATTGATGTTTTCCAATTAAAATATCCACGAACCCGTGGTCTTTTCAAATCTCTAAATTTGGCTGTAATGTGGGTGAATTGACCATGACTTGGTATTAATGAATTTATGTGTAGATTGTATTGTGCTATTGAATTGTGTAAAGATTATGATAGAATTGTTTATAGGATGCCTTACTTTGATGATATTCATATTGTATATTGTTGGATCATTGGTGTGGTTTGATTGTTGGTCTGAGTTTGTGTATATGACTATTGGTAAAAGCCTTTGTGAAGTGAATTGATTGAAAAAGGGATAAGAAATGTTTTTTTATGATGATGGGAAGGTGGTAAGTTGACTTGATATCTCTATATTATGTAGAATTGATATAGATTTTCTATTGATTGGTATGATCCACTTATGGTTGTGGTGCTTATGTGTTGAATATGTGATGATCATGGCCTTGTCGGAATTATTATGTACATTGTAGTAGTATCATGCTACTGCTTATATGAAGGTATAATGTGTAGATGTTTATGTGAAGTAAGATGATCATGTAGAAGGTCTTATGGATTATATGATTAAGTTAAGTGATGTTATGATGTGGTAGATATGTGATCTTTCATAATGTGAAGATAAGAAGTGAAGTACTCTTGTAATGCTTATGTGATCTTGTGTGAATGCTGATGTTATGGTTCTTCTTTAAGTGATGGTGTATGGGGATACATGTTTTGTAAGTGTCTTATGTGCCAGTGTTGTATGTGTATATGTGAGGTTTAAACATGTTGTCCTTTTAATGTCTATAGTTGCTTATGGTAGACTATGATAAGTTTCTATATGTGTTAATGAGGTATCTTGTGTGGTAGGCTTGGTGTCGCTACTTGGTGCTTGAATTGCATTGTATTAGTGATATGATGAAAGTTTTGTCTTGATTTGGTAAACCCAAGTCCCTCTTCTTCATGCATGAAAGTTATGTGAATATGTGATCCCTTGACTTTGTAGGCTAAAGCACCCATGTCATGTATGTGTATGAATGATTGATTTATGACCATGAATAATTAAAGAAGGTCAATGAGTTGGAACATTCAATATAGAAAAAAAGGTTATGATATCCTTGAAGTTAAAAGTCGTAAAGGTATCCTTCTTTTTTAAATGATGGACTCAGGGATAGGTTGGCTAGAACGACATCAAACCATCTCTAAGGAAGTTATTGAGCTATCCTTATGACAATCGAGTGGAAGACCTAGTGAACCCATTCTTGGTAGAGGTATTATGATTTTAGTAAGACTAAAATATGGTACCTTTTCATATGCCTCTTTTGATGAACTTACTTTATGAGAAGATGGATAACAGTGAGTGAATATGCTTGGGGAGTGACTTTTTTAATTTGATACGAGAGCACAAAGAAACCCTTGATATTCCTTAACCATGTGCCTACATGGTATGTGTCCTAGTTCTACCCTTGGCAACTAGAACACCCTTCCTTGGAGTAGGGTAGGCTCTAGATTCCATGCCTAGTTAGTATGGTCTTTGTCGGTTAATGCCTAATCTCATCATGTTTGACACAATCTAGTATTGGAGAAGTTCTACAATGTGTAAGTAGTGGAATGAGACGCTATCTATACATGACAAGAGCAGGCTTTGAAGATGCTAGGATGAGGGTTCCCTAGGTCCTTCCAAGACCACTATGTGAAGTCCTGTAAATGTATGATTGTCTTTCAAAATGGTTTTAATGAAAATAGGTTCTCTTAAAGAAGTATGTTGTGTAGAAAGGTTCTTATCTAGGGTAGCTTTGAGGATTGTTTAGGTAGGATTGAAGAGGGTGTATGGGCGGTCTCTTCATATTTTACTTTGGGGAGCTTAGAGTAACCTTAGGTAGAGAGTCTATATGATATAAAAACTTGTCTTATTGGATTTGAGTTATGTGATATGTGATGAAATGGAATAACTTTACTTTTGGTTGTCTTGGGGACCATCTAGGTATGTGTGAAGGGGTTGTATGAGCGACCGCTTCATATTTTACTTAGGTGGGTCTTAGGGTAACTTGTGGTAGGGGGTCTATGTGAATAAGGTTATGTGATTGATGTTACTTGAAAATGTTCTAAATGTGATTGTTGACTTGTATTATGTCTCTTAAACTCTTTTATGTAGGTTTTAATCAAAATATCATGAAAGCATGTTTCCATACTAAATGACCTTTTTTCATGATTATTGTATGGTTTCCATACTTAGTGCATTTAATATGCTAACCCCTTATTTTCTCTTTTTGACTAAAGTATAGGGATTTGAAAGTACAGATACGCCATGGAGGATGGATATGTTTCTAAGGGTTGAAGATGAAGTATTGGTGAGTCCTCATAGATTCAAGGACAAGACCCCTATGTTCCTTTTATATCTTTAGTCTTTTTTTTAAGTCTTGTATGGTCTTAGTCCCAATGTTGTACAGTCAAAGTATTAGATGGATTAAATGAGACATTGTAAAGGTAGACGACTTCCCCCTCGTTAAAAAAAAGGGGGAAAGTCAAGTAAGTAAGCGTGATCTGAACCACTTGATGTTAAAAATCTTCCAGTTGCGTATTAATGAAAATATTCTTCGTATGTGAAGAAAATTTTGAATTCTACTTATTTTTAAGAGTACATTATGCGATGATTGATACGAGAGGATTGTGTGGACTTTTCAGGGTCTCATACTCCGGTAACGTCAAGGGGTACCTTTGGATTATTACAAATTTGGTATAATAGCATAAGGTTAGGGAGTGTCTTAGATTGTCTCAGAACCACATCTAGTAGAGTCTTGTTCAAAATGTGAAGCGCGCCACATTATGAATAGGAGGCTATGGGGTGCTAGGGAAGTTTCACTTCTTCAATCTTTTAATCGTTCCTAAGAGCTTTGTTATATGATGTCTTTCCTTGTTCTTTCTATGATGGTACTAGAGTGTGGCTTTTGAGAAGTTTGGGTTGAGGGATAGAAAAGATTGTGAGTGAATTGTAAGATGGGATATAGAAGGTTGTGTTGATGACCTTAGGTTGGTTGAGTTATGTAACAGCTGGATTCTTGAATCTTAATGCAACTGGAGTCGTTAACCTCTCAAAGGTCGCAGACAAGCCTCTTCTTAGCGTTCATAACATTCATATAGTTAAATTTTTCAAAAAATTTAAAACTTTTAAAACATAATGAAGTATGCATAGACTTCATACAAAAGTTAGATGGATTCATATACTATAAGCTCAAATTAAAACAACCATCTACTATTGAAGAATCAATTCAAATCAAGAGATCAATATATAATGTAATAGTGGCCTTAACACAAAGCTTTGAAACAAACATCTGAAAAGAAACGGTAGGGACAACATCCACTAGCTATGTCTTAAGAACTAGGCTAGATAAATAAGTGCAGCATCCTCGAACATCAAGAGGACATACCAAAGTCTGGAGAACGATGATCCAAATAGCTTCAACGAGTCTTCAACCTTCTCTCCGACTTGCACCTAAAAAGGTAATAATAGTATAGAATTAGTACACACTTGTACTAAGTATGGGTGTATGGACACATAAACATAAGGACTATGCATGATCAAGGAAAGCTCTTCCTATAACAGCATGCCATGTTTTAAAAGTGTCATCACTAAACTTTCCTAATTCGTTATTCGTGAATTAAGGTATGAATATGACGTATTTTAATGCATTCAAAGCACAAAACTCATTTTATATATGAATAAAAGACCTTAGAATCATCAAGATAATTTTAGAACAGCTCGAGCAAAAAATTTGGATTTTGATGCCCCCAACCCGAGAGCCCTATTCCCCATACTTAGTTTTTTTTTCCAGTCTTTTTCTTCTAATTGTTGTCTAGTTCAAAAATATCCTTTGATCCTATGTTTTACTTACAAATGCAATGATTCATTTTACTCCCATACCTATAATGAATCAAGTATGTAATTCAAGAGATTAAGGAAATGATTTAAGTACAAATTGGGCTTGAAATCTTATTAAGCCAATCTTTATTGGTTAAGCCTATTAGGCCTCTCTTTACATAATTTAAGAAATCATTATAAGCCAATCTTATTTGGCTATGATCTTTTGCCAATTATATAAAGTCATTATAAACCAATCTTATTTGGCTTGATCATTTTCATAACATGAGGATTTATAATTGGCTATGCCATTTACTTATTGGAACTTCATTCATACTAGTATTGGCATCATAGCTCTTACTTTCTTAGTTCGCCTTGAACTTACGTATCTTCTTTCTTGTTATTTCCTTAGTGAAGTTTGTATCATTAAGATTATGTTAAGCTACATAAAATCCAGTGTCTTCCCCACACCGAAATGAGGTGATTCATCGATCAAAGTGAATCCTAGATCGTGCGAGTTAACATGAAATCTAGTGTCTGCCCACACCGAAAAGAGGTGATTCACCTGCTAAAGTGAATCCATGTCAAGTGTTTACCCCACAGCGAAATGGGGTGGCTCACGGCTAAAGTGAACCAAGAACATTCTTTTGAGCATTAACCGACATAGATCATGTAAGCTAAACATGAAATCTGGTGTCTTCCGCACACCGAAAAGAGGTGATCTCACTGGCCAAGGTGAGACCGAAACATACCTATCTCTCTTAGGTGGAATCCACAGGCTAGTTCCCATGTAAGAATTTCAAAATCTTGAAGAAGAAGAAGAAGAAGAGACTTTTAATTTTAGTATTGCTTATTTTTTGAATTATTGAGTCCTTCAAGTTCTAGACTTTTAGTATCTACCATCTATTTTTAGTTTTTGAATTGACATATTTACTAAAATGTTATTTCTATTGTGACTTTGGTTGTTTATATATGCAATTAATATCTAAAAGTTTTCAAAACTTTCTAGGACACCTTGAAGTAGGACATCATAGATACTGTCAACGGCTAGACATAGTTCAAACACTAGAGAGCTAGGCCTCACATGGTGGAACCCTTGTGCACGTCTGCCCCCTAACTACACAAACCGAATTCGGTTAGGGTGGTCCCCTCCTTGGCCGTAAGCACATGGGCTTGCACATGTGTTTCTTGTACTTTCATAACTACCTATTCTTGATGGTATATTTGGAATGTTTACTTATTGTTCCAAGGATCCTCACTATGTCCTTGGGCACTGTTTAATCTACATGCCCATTTTAATTTGTCATGTCCTATGGTGCCTAGTCTTGACACATGGATGGCTAGCTACTATTTTGTATACTGAAAGTTATTGTATTTTAGCTTAGGGTCTTAATTACAGGTACGTCTCTTAAAAAAGCTCATTAATACTTAGAAAAATTGGTTAATACCCTTTAAGACATTATTTTCCAATATGCTTAATATTTTGCTTATTTGGCATTATATAGAAATGGCTAATACCCCTTAGCTAATTTTCTATACTATGCCAAATATTTCTTAATATTGGGTATTTGAAGGCCTAGGTATCCTCAATACGCATTCTCAAAGACCTATTGGGATCTTCACTAGACATGTAATTTTCCAGAATTTTACATTATCCCCCCCTTAGGAACATTCATCCCCAAATGACACTATACATCATTTTTAAAATAAAGAGGGTGATTTTCGAAAACACTTTAACATGCTCGAAACCTTACTCTTTGTGAATTTCTTATTCACAGTTACTCTGGATGATGCATATTACTCAAGCTTATCTGAAGATTCATATTTGAGATTGAGGAAATTCATTCTCAATCACACCTAACTTAATGCACATCACAACTCATGCAACACAAAAACCATGTTACGCTATACAATAACAACAACATGAATGCAAGCATGAACTCATTTTTACTCATATCGTGCAAGCATAAGACACACGATTATGGAATTAAAACATCAATTTGGATAATGCACTAATAACTCAGAGTTTCTTAAACAAAATCCAGACTTAGGAAGAGTATATCTAACCTCAAGAACACAACAAGTGAGGGTAACGGGATCTCATGTCGGTCTCAGCCTCCCATGTTTCTCTCTCAACAAGGTGGTTCATCCATAATACCTTCACGGTGGTAACCTCCTTGTTCCTCAGTCACTTCACTTGGCGATCTAATATTTCAACTGGAACCTCTTCATAAGAAATGTTTTCATCAACTCCTAACCCCTCAACAGGCAGGATGAATGCTGGATCGCCTAAACACTTCTTAAGCATTGAAACGTGAAACACTGGATGCACAAAAGCCAAGTCTTGTGGTAACTTCATTTCGTAGGCACCATTTCCTACTCGCTATAAGATCTCATAAGGACCTATATACCTTGGACTCAACTTCACTTTCTTACCAAACCTCATCACCCTTTTAATGGGTGATATCTTCAGGTACACCTGATCACCCACCTCAAATTCAAGAGCTCTCTTTCTGTTATCTGCATAGGATTTTTGACGAATGTTAGAAGTAGCCTATCTATCCGGGATCATCCTCACCTTCTCCACAACCTGATGAATGATCTCTGGGCTGAGGATGGAAGACTCTCCTACCTCAAACCATCCGACTGTAGACCTATATCTCCTGCCATATAATGCCTCAAAAGGTGCCATCCTAATGCTTGAGTGATAGCTATTATTATAAGAGAACTCGATCAGTGGTATGTGATTATGCCAACCCCCTTGAAATCAATAACACATGCTCTTAGCATATCTTGAAGGGTCTGAATAGTATCCTCTTCTTGTCCATTTGTGTGGGGATGAAAAATAGTACTGAGCTTCACCTGTGTACCCAAGCTCTTTTAAAAAGATTTTGAAAAATGAGAAATGAACTATGCTCCCCTATACGAAATGATAGATAAAGGGATCCCATGCCACCTCACTATCTCATCAATATACAACTTGGCATAATCTTCGGCCCTGTAAGTAGAATTCACAGGTATGAAATATGCAGACTTAGACATGTCAACAACAACCCAAATAGAAACATGTAGTTTGATGGTCCTGGGTAGACCAACCACAAAATCCATATTAATAGCCTCCTATTTCCATGTTGGGATCTCAATTGACTGGGTAACCCCCAGACTTAAGGTGTTCAGCCTTAACATGTTGGCAATTGGGACAATCCTCCACATACTTAGAGATATCTCTCTTCATACCTTTCCACCAATAGATCTCTTTGAGATCATGATACATTTTGGTAGAACCTGGATGAATAGAATACTTATAGCCATGAGACTCTACAATAATATTAGGCCTCAAACCATCTATATTGGGCACACATAATCTTCCCTGATATCGGAGCACACCATCCTTTCCTAGGGAGAATGGTTTATTCATCTTACTCAACACTGAGTCTTTCAACTCCATGAGTACTGGGTCGAGATGCTGCTTAGCTTTGACATCTATAACAAATGAGGATTCAGAACTGGAATGAACTGAAACACCCCCACTTGGTGTATCCACTATCCGTACACCCAATCTAACCAATTGGTGTACCTCCTTAACCAGCTCCTTCTTCTCATCATCAATATGAGCCACACTGCCCATGCTCAAACGGCTCAAAGCGTCAGCCAGTACATTGGCCTTACCTGGTTGATATTGAACACTCATGTCATAATCTTTAAGCACCTCCAGCCATCTGCTCTGATGAAAATTTAACTCTTTATGTGATAAAACATACTGAAGACTCTTATGGTCAGTAAATACATCAACATGTACACCATATAAATAATGTCTCCAAAGCTTTAATTCAAAAACCACAACATCTAACTCTAGATCATGAGTAGGGTAATTCTCTAGTGGACTTTCAACTGCCTGGAAGCATATGCAATTACCTTGCCACCCTACATAAGAACACATACCAAACCTACTCGGGAAGCATCATAATATACCACATACCCTTCACCACTCCTCGGCAAAGTAAGCACTGGGCTAAAGTGAGTCGGTCTTTGAGCTCTTGGAATCTCTTTTCACACTTTTCTGACCATTCAAACTTCCCCTTCTTCTTCGTTAAGTCTGTCAATGGGGCAACAATAGTGGAAAAATCTTCCACAAACCTGCGATAATAATAAACCAAACCCATGAAACTTAAAATATCTGTGGGAGTGAGGGGTATCGACCAATTCTTCACTAATCCAACCTTTTTTGGATCAACCTCAACACCCTGGTCGGTCACAACATGACCTAGAAAGGTCACTGATCTCAACCAAAATTCACATTTACTGAACTTTGCATACTACTGATGTTCCTTAAGTACTTGCAATGTCATTCTCAAATGGTGTTCATGCTCTTCTTTGGACTTAGAGTATATGAGGATTTCATCTATGAATAATATGACAAAAGAATCAAGGTACTCACGGAAGACCCTATACATAAGGTCCATAAACGCGGTTGGTACATTTATGAGACCAAATGACATGAAAAGAAACTTGTAGTGACCATACCCGGTGTGGAAGGCAGTCTTAGGATTGTCCTCATGTCTCACTCTAAGCTTGTGATAGACTGACAAGATATCTATCTTAGAAAAGAAACTTGAACCTTGGAGTTAATCAAATAGATCATCAATTATGGGTAGAGGTTATTTGTTCTTTATAGTGACTTTGTTGAGTTGCCGATAATCGATACACATTCTAAGAGTTTCATCCTTTTTCTTAACGAACAAAACTGGAACACCCTATGGGGATATGCTCGGCTGGATGAAGCCCTTATCAAGTAGATCTTTTAATTGCAACTTCAACTCTTTGAGTTCAGTTGGAGCCAATCTATAGGGAGGGATAGAAATTGGTTTGGTGTTGGTATCTAAATGAATTTAGCGTTCAGGAGGGATTCCTGGTAAATCCTCTTGAAAGACATCTTGGAATTCATTCACTATGGGTAGAGAGTCTATGGAAAGAACTTCATGTTCTAAGTCATTGGCTCTGACTAAGTGATATAGATATCCCTTAGATAGTAGTTTATCGTCTTTAAGATTGAAAATTATTTGGCTTGTTGGATTTTAACCACGCCCTTCCGATTTTAGATCTAACTCATTTGATAACGGAATACTTACTACCCTATTTCGGCAGTCTACTGTAGCATAACACTTATGGAGCCAATCCATACCTATGATTATATCAAAATAAAGCATGACTAGTTCTATTAGGTCAACATGGGTGACTCTATCAAGAATATTAATTGGGTATTCTTTATATACTCTTTAAGCTCTAATGCCATATCCTATAGGAGTACTAACTAGAAAAGGCTCATGTAGGATCTCAGGAAGAAAGTCAAACTTACTAGCTACTAAAGGAGTAACAACTGACAAACTGGGATCCTGGATCTAACAATGCATACACAGGAAAAGAGAAGACATGCAACATACCAGTGAACACATCAGCTGACTTCTCTTCCTCCTCTCTACTTTTCAATGCAGAGAATCTGTTCCTCTTGAGAGGTTCGGCTGCAGCATTTGGATTCGGCCAAGGCAGAGCATCTGCTTTAGCCTGATTCCTCACATGAGGCCAGTCTTTGACTATATGTCCACTTTTGTTGCACCCGAAGCAGGCGTTAGTACCTACAAAACATTCACCTCCATGCGAACGCCCACACTTACCACACGGCTTGCTGTTTCGCTGGGCATTCCTATCATTGTCCTTTTTGAGGCAAGACTTGTTCATTTTGGCATTCAAAATTTTGGAAGGTGTAGAATTACCTGAGTGTTTTTTGAACTTAGGCCTGTTTTGGACTCCAAATGAGCCCTACCAGAGCTAGAACCAGTCTGATCTGTGGGCTTAGGCTTATTGCCTTCGTGAACTCTCCTTTTTCGATGACTTTCCTCCACTTGTTCAGCATGCACCATAAATCTGCACAGATCTATGTTATGTTATCATGCAACATGGCTTCCCGACAATCTTCCATTGGATCCTCCGACACGCCAGTCACTAACCTGCTCATTTCATCCCTGTGATTTGCCATTATAGAAGAAGCATACTTTGAGAGTTTAACGAATTTCAAGGAATACTCCTTGACCGACATTCCTCCCAGTCTCAAGTTGATGAACTCTTCAACCTTGGCTTCTCGTTGTTCTCTGGGAAAGAATCTCTCAAGAAATGCAGTCTAGAGAATGTACCAAGTGATGGGGTTTGCTTATGTTGCTCGGCCATCTGCCCACATTCTGTACCACACCTGAGCCACATCTTTGAGTTGATAAACAACCAACTCAGCCTTCTTCTATTCATTGACTCCCATGGCATTGAGAGTCTTAGACATCTCATTCACAAACTCATGGGGATCTTTATTTTTCTTGGACCTAAAGTAGACTGGAGGGTTCATCCTGGTGAAATCCCTCAGTCTGCTAGCAATGGTTCTAGAATATGTGTCATCCCTAGGCACACCCTCTCTCGTGGCCTGGGCTGTGATAGCCTGTGGATGAGTGGTGATGGCTTGGGACATCTGAACTAGTGCATCTCTCACTTCTCCATCCATCAATGCAGCTGGGTTGACGGGCACTTGCACTCCAGCAGCTGGGGCTTGGGGAGGAGCTTGGTTTCCCCAAGCAGCTGCTTCTCCAACTCTTCTACCTGCATTTCTCCTCGTGTTCATTGTTCTACATGCATATACAAGAAGCGAGTTAGATACTAAAATGACAAAATATGTCATAACTCTATGCAACACGATAAAAAGTAGAAGAAGGGAAATTTACTAACATCATATAGTCTCTAAGTTATAATTATGGCGCGCTTCACAACCATAAGTTAGAAACTACGTAACGTGGATGTTTTGAGCTTTAGTTCCTAGGTAATATAACCTCATTCTCTGATTCCAAGTTTGTCACACTCAGATTCTGGAATCCGAATTCAACCAGTGTCGTTAACCTCTCAAGGTCGAAGACAAGCCTCTTCTTAGAAATCATAACATTCATATAGTTAAATTTTGCGGATAATTTAAAACTTTTAAAACATAATGAAGTATACATAGACTTCATATAAAATTTACATGGATTCATATACTATAAGCTCAAATTAAAACAACCATCTACTATTGAAGAATCAATCAAATCAAGAGATCAATATATAATGTATTAGTTTGCCAAAACGGCCTTAGCACAAAGCTTTGAAACAAACATCTAAAAAGAAATGCTAGGGACAACATCCACTAGCTATGTCTAAAGAACTAGGCTAGATAAATAAGTGTAGTATCCTCGAACATCAAGAGGACCTACCAAAGTCTGGAGAACGATGATCCAAACAGCTTCAACGAGTCTTTAACCTTCTCTCTGATCTTCACCTAAAAAGATAATAATAGTATAGGGTTTGTACACACTTGTACTAAGTATGGGTGTATGCACACATACACATAAGGACTGTGCATGATCAAGGAAAGCTCTTCCTATAACAACATGTCATGTTTGGAAAGTGTCATCACTAGACTTTCCTCATTCGTTATTCGTGAATTGTGCTATAAATATGACATGTTTTAATGCATTCAAATCACACAACTCATTTTCTATATGAATACATACCTTAGAATCATATAGAAATTAGTTCTCCTTGAACCTATCATATAGAAATTAGTTCTCATTTTATATATGAATACATACCTTAGAATCGATTTTCCAAATGTTGGTTCATTCTTATCAACACTGGCATTCATAGCTATTAATTTCTTAGTTCTCCTTGAACCTATATCTCTTCTTTCTTGTTATTTCCATAGATAAGTCTGTAGCATTAAGATCATGTGAAGCTACATGAAATCTAGTGTCTTCCCCACACACAAAATAGGTGATTCACCAATCAAAGTGAATCCTAGATCATGCGAGTTAACCTGAAATCCAGTGTCTACTCCGCACGAAAAGAGGTGATTCACTGGCTAAAGTGAATCCATGTTAAGTGTTTACCCCACACTGAAAAGGGGTGGCTCACGGCTAAAGTGAACCAAGAACATTCTTTTGAGAATTAAATGACATATATCATATGAGCTAAACATGAAATCCGGTGTCTTCCCCACACCGAAAAGAGGTGATCTCACTGGACTAGGTGAGTCCAAAACATACCTAGCTCTGTTAGGTGGAATCCACATGCTAGTTCCCATGTTGGCTAGACATAGTTTGAAGACTAGGAGATATTTGGAGAATGGTATCCACCGTGGTGGAGCCTCATCTCAGGAGACTTACATGTGCAAGCACAAACTCATAGCTAGTCTATCAGTGCTTTGCTCACTTTCTTTTATCTTCTTATCTTTTAGAGTTGACTCAAAAATTATGGAAGCTTGCTTCTAGATTGAGGTTTAATTAGTCTATTGATGACTTGTCATCCATTTATATACATTGATGAAATCTGAATTTATCCTTTCATAACATTTTTGGCGTTAATGAGACTGTGCCACATATTCTAACACCCTTCTTTGTGAGTATCTTAACATAGTATCTTAGGTGTAAGTTAGACTTGTCTCACTTCCTTTAACACCTCAATCTTGTCACTTTCCTAACTTAGACACTTTTTAATTATGTTAATACTCACTTTACTTGCTTAAATTTATTTGGTAGCTTCATATCATCATTTATGGACGTTGAGAGCTTCATTTAATGAAATACTTATGTTCATAGTTCAATTGGTTAGGGCATTTACTTGTCCTAATGATTGGCATTACTCTTTGATATGGATTCATTTAATTATCTTTGATGTTCTTAAGTTGTCATTCCAATATTCTGGTTATATGTGATTGGCATAAAATTAGTATTGGCCTAGAAAATTTGGCAATGACTTACTAGCCAATTTATTGTAACAAGCCAAATATGCATTCAAATATAATTCATGAAATTATTACTCGCCAATTTTGTATCATAACTTAAGCATAACATGATAATCCACTTTCGATAGCCTCATATGAATACTTTAATGAACAGATCATCTTCAACAAGTAACATTTAATAGTAACTACACACTATGATTGTAACACATCAATGCTTAGGACTTTCAGACACAAGTTAACATAATGTCATTCTTTATTTCACGTAAGGAATACTTAAAATCATACGAGTATACTCATAGGCTCACTCGACACTTACAGATAAAGAAACATACACATTAAGATCAGCCAGCACCACATACCAACAACATGATCGAGACTACATCTATATACTCATTGGAATCGGAAACAAGGATACTAGGGAAAAAGGACGTTCAACAATAACATTGGGAAATAACCCTAGTTTCGAGATTTCATAGATTCAAGATGAAGGAAAATACTCTTGGTGAATGAATTCCAGGAGACAAACCCATAACTTATGTAAAATTTAATTTACGAAGAACACCTTGTACAAAACCTTGAAGAAAATCTTCAAATCGCCTAAGAGAATCAATGGAACTTTTGGTTTTTCTTTCATTCGCTTGCTTACTGGTTTGTGTCGTGTATTTCCCAGTGTTTGAACATGATCTAAGTCTTAGGAACTGATCTTGACTCATTCAACTTAGGTTTAGTAAGTTGGTCAAATAAATTAATGAGTTAATTACCAAAACACCCCTCCTAAGTTGACTAAACACAGGAGAACATTGACTTGACCAAAAATCTGGAAATAGGCAGTATCTCAGCGAATATTTGAAATTTTTATTAATTAATTAAATTGTTAATTTAATTAATTAAGGGACCTAGGGTAATTACTAAAGTACCCTTACGTCTTTAAGACTATAACTAATCCTTTTGGACCATCGTAGGTTAAGTACTAGTTTGTCTCTTTAACTAGTTACTAGGTAAGTGTCACCCAATTAAGTCTTAGGTTGTCGGGTGTACTAGATAATTAATTTTTTTGGTCATAGGTTAGTTAGTTAGTTAGGTCAGTAGGTTAGAGTCTAGAATTAGTTAGAGATCTAGGCCTTACATGGTGGAACCTTTGTGCAAGACTGCCCCTAACTACCCTAACCGAATTTGGTTAGGGTGGTCCCCTCGTCGGCTATTTCTCCCATGTGCTTGCACATGGTCTTTCACATGTGTTGCTTGTACTTTCCTAACTAACTATTCTTGGTGGTTCATTTGGAATGTTTACTTATTGTCCGAAGGATCCTCACTATGTCCTTGGGCACTGCTTAATCTATATGCCCATTTTAATTGGTCATGTGCTATGCTGCTTAGGCTTGACACATGGATGGGTAGCACCTATTTTGTATATTTAAAGTTATTGTATTTTAGCTTAGGGTCTTCATTGCAGTTACATCTCTTAAACAAGCTCATTAATACTTAGAAAAATTGGCTAACTTCCTTCAAGCCAATATTTTCTAATATGCCAAATATTTTTCTTATTTGGGCATTATATAGAAATTGGATAATACCCCTTATCCAATTTTCTATACTATGCCAATATTTCTCAATATTGGGCATTAGAAGGCATATGTATCCTCAATACGCATTCTTGAAGTCCTATTTGGCTCTTTACTAGACATGTAACTTTCCGGAATGTTACATTTTAAAGGGGATTATTATTGAAAGAAAATATTAAAAATGATGTTAGAAAGGTCGAGGAGTGATAATTGGGATGCTTTGAAGTTGTTTATGTCCGACCTTAGAAAGGAAGGAGGTGATGGTTAAAAGGGAAAAGGGTGAGTTTCTTCTAGTAGGGGGATATTGTGCATTGATGATGAGATTTTTTACAATCTTTGGTGTTCATGAGATAGACTTGGTGTTTTTGTTTCAAGAGGTCAAGTATATTGAAGAGAGGGTGAGAATGGTGTTGGTAAGGTTGAAGGTTCCTTGAGGGAGATTCTTGTAGCATATTTATGTTGACCTTACATGGGTTTTGTCCTAAGAGGGGGAGTAATGGTGAATAGTAAGGGAGTAAGGGAGTGAGATATCTGTATCTTTTCCTAATATGCTTATTCAAGCCTAGAACTAAGAGTTCCTAACTTGTTTTATTTGGAGTCTTTTGTTGAAAATGAGTTTCCAAATATTCTCCTTATGATATGCATATTTTAGTTGAATTCTTGTTAAATGAGAAAATGAGTTTTCATGCATGGTAATTATTATTCATTTAGGGTATATTGTATATTTTCTTCATGAGGTTAAACAGTGAACATACCTAACTTGTTATATGAGAATGATTTGTTGAGCATGCCTAATATGTTGTTGAGAAGTTGCATGTTGAGCGTTTATGAGAAAATTGGTTAAATGTGCCTTGTTGAAAATGTTGCATGAATTTGCTTTGATGAGAACTTGCATGATGTGCGATATGATGTTCAAATGAGCATGATGTAGCTTGGAGAAGAAAGTTCCTCAAATAGCATGAGAAAAAGGTAAAGAATGATGCATAAGGAGTTTATAGATGTAGTTCTATTTGCTTGAATTGAATGAAGTGGTTTGATGTATTGTTATGTGGAGTGGTGTTCCTCCTACTTATCTGTATGGTTTATGATATTGTATGCATGAGTGAGGGCTGTACGCTTTGGTTGTGATCCCTTTTAGTGCGAAGTGTCATTCGAGGACGAATGTTCCCAAGTGGGGGAGAATGTAACAACCCTAAAAATGAACTAGGATTATCTAGAGCTTACTTGTGCTTTAAGGGGTGTTAACTAGCTTATTAATGTGTTTATGAGTTTTGAATTCAGTCTGGTTAAGTTTGAAGTCAAACATCAAGGAATGACCAAAACATTCGACAACAAGTCCCTTATGTGGTTGCATGTGTTCTAGTGTACCTTTGCATGTTTTGTGACTTGTTTGGTGTCTAAATTAGTAGGTGAGGTTCCTAAGACATAGATGTTCATGTTTAGGGGTTTAACGTACGGGTATGACTCCACCTAGGACCCACAAGGGGTTGTAGTGGAGGACCCAACTTAAACGCTAGAAGCTGTTAGGTAGTGTCAATCAACGAACCAAACGACGACCAGTTAATCAAACAATGACTCGTTCATTTCGTCTGTTGATTAAGCATGAAACCCAGCATGTTTTGAAGCTGCAGACCAAAACCATGAAGCCCCATCATGGGACGTGGTCCAAACGACGGACCGTCGTTGGTGAGCGTGGTTTGGCACCTACAAATTGCCTGCAACTCGACGTTTTTTTCTAAACAATTTTCGGTCCACAGGTGGACCTATTTTATTACCTAAAAACAGAGGAAATTTGTTCCTTACAGTTTAGGACCAAAATGGTCCTTCCCAAAAACAAAACATGGAATTAAATGTTTCCTAATCTAGGCATTGTTCAAAAAAGTGTTCCATCTTCTCAAGCTACGAGAAGCTAGAGCTCCGTTTGGAATTTCCAACTCCATTTATGGTTGTGGGTGCCATATTTCATGGTAAGTTTCTACTAATTCTTTCCTTCGTCCTTATCTCCTCCGATCTGACTTGCATTGATCTCAGGTGGGCAGAGTTCGTGTTTGCTGAGTTTAAGATCCATCTTCGTAAGTTCACCCTCCCTCTATTTTCCTTCCCTTCTCTTCTATTTATCACTGTAACCAACCGTCAATCGTACTGATGTAGATCTTTGTGTTCTTCAATGTTGACTCTTGATTTGAGCTGCTGTGTGGGAGTCTCCATCTTTTTGGTGTAACTTGCGGGTAGCTAAGACCAGTAGCTAAGTTACGTATTTCCTTTGTCTTATCTTTGGAAAGTGATGCTTGTGCTATTTATTTTGAGCTTGTGTAATATGAGACTTGCTTTATTTTTATCACTACTGTGTGTCTGCTCTTCTTTCTTCCCATGTTATTTCTGATTTGTATCATTGTATATTTATTTTCTCATCCTAATTCTGAGGTTAAGAATTTGTGCTTTGTCAATGTTTATACACTTCCTTATGTTTGCTGGTAACTGGTTAAATATGTGATACTCCTTCTTCTCTTGTGAGTCAATATGACTTCATTCGCCAAAGCATCTGCAACTGTGACCCTTATATCTTCTATTAGCTCTTTTAGTTCCCATGGGACCTTCCATTGCCTTCTAATCATATTCTTGAGTGCTAAAGAATCTATTTTGATCATCATTTCTTTTAGACTGTAAGACTGACAGAATTTCAAAGCTTCCTTAATTTCTAATGTTTCTCCTTCTGTATTGGAGGCCACTCCTATACCTCTAGAAACTTCATAAATCAAATCTCCCCTCTCATCCCTTGCACAGAAAGCTAACGAGCGCTTCCCCGGATTACCCTTACACGCACCATTAGTGTTGCATTTTACCTTGCCTCTGTCGGGAAACTTGCAAGTGACACTATGGTAAAGTTATATTGGTTTGTACTCCTTCAAAATTGTATCAGTGTGAGTCCAACTTTCATTGCCTATTTTAATCCAAGGGCACAAAGTTTTGACAAGTTTGCTAATCATTTCCTGCACTTGCTATATCATGTGGCTGAAAGTCACCTTTGCTCCATGTTTAATTTCATTCGTCTTCTTCCATAAAGTCCACATTATGCTCTACCAAGTATTTATGAGATGTTTTAGAGTCATTTCATCTATGTCAATTCCTGCACAAATAGCAAAATGCCTCCATAGCTTTTTAGCTACGGGTGCTGTTAGAAATAAATGTGTCATTGTTTCTTTTGCCTTTTTCTCACAACAACAGTATCTGGACACGATATTGGTATTCATTCTTTTTAGATTTTCATATGTGGCTATACTCCTTTTCCAGTCCTTCCATAGAAAGAAATTCATTTTGAAAGGTATCCCTTTTACACAAATGCTTCTATACTCCTTCCTGTTTTCCTGCTTCTGCCTCACCATATTCCAGGCTGATTTAACAGTAAAACTGCCTTGCGAGTTGCCCATCCACCGCGGTACATCATTACCTTGTAGATTTGATAGGGTAGTAATATTTTCCATAATATGCAAAGTCATTTCTTCATAAAGTTTATTTATCAATATCTCTACATCCCATTATCCATCTCTTATGAAATCTCTAACTTCCAGCTCTTCTTCAATTGCGTTTTCACCGTCTACATAGTACAAAGCTCCTTGTCTAGTCTAGTTATCAAACTAGAAGTTAGAATTTCCTCCTTTTACTTTATGCCATATATTATGTTCTATTTTCTCTCTTATTGTCATCAATTTCCTCCACATATGTGAAGCACCAGACCCCCTTTCTATGATCGGGTGTAATTTCGTACAATATTTGTTTCACATAAATTCACTACTTGGGTGTTTAGGGAAATTCACCCTACGACTTTTATATTGTGAGGACGGTTGTTTTAGGTGTATTTGGGTATTTTAAGTGTATGAAAGTGATTGAACTCTCATTTATACCCTAACACCTAACTCAAAACACATGCTCTCCCAAGTTTTCTCCAAAAACCTCCATGAGAGATCAAGGTCAAGTAGAGCTAGGATGATGGATTTCAATGGAGTTATTCTTCCATTGTCTTTGGTTTTCTTCTAACAAGGTATTTTATCTGAGGTTAGATATCACCTTGGAGAAAATTTCAAAGTGATTTCAAAGATTTCAAAGTAATGAAAAAGTCCAATTTTCCCTTTAAGTCATGTGTTCTTGCGTAAACGTTTTCAAACAATAAGATATGATGTTATTGATGAATAATTTATGTTTTCCAATGAAAATCTCTATGAAACCTTGATCTTCTCAAATATCTAAATTTGGCTATAATGTGGGTGAATTGATCATGGTTTGATATTAGTGAATTCATGTGTAGATTGTATTGGGCTATTGAATTGTGTATAGATCATGATATAATTGTTTATAGGTTGCCTTAATTTGATGATATTCATATTGTATATTGTTGGATCATCGGTATGGTTTGGTTGTTGGTTTAGAATTGTGTATATGGCTATTTGTAAGAGCCTTTGTGAAGTGAATTGATTGAAAAGGGCTAAGGAATGTTGATGATGATGATGGAAAGGTGGTAAGTTTACTTGATATCACTATATTGTGTAGAATTAATGTAGAATTTTCATTGATTTTTATGGTCCACTTATTGTGGCGGTGCTTATGTTTGAATATGTGATGATCATGACCTTATTGGCATTATTATGAAAATTGTAGTATTATAATGCTAGGGCTTATATGAAGGTATAATGTGTATATCTTTATGTGAAGTAAGGTGATCATGTAGAAGGTGTTATGGCTTATATGATTATGTTAGCTGATTTTATGATGTGATAGATGTGCGATCTTGTGTAATGTGAAGATAAGAAGTGATGTAATCTTGTAATTCTTATGTGATCTTGTGTGAATGCTAATGTTATGGTTCTTCTTTAAGTGATGGTGTATGGGGACATAAGGTTAGCAAGAGTCTTATGTGCTAGTGTTGTATGTCTATATGTGAGGTTTAAGCATGTTGTCCTTTGAATGACTATAGGTTCTTATGGTGAACTGTGATGTGTTTTTCTATATGAGTTAATAGGGTATCCTGTGTGGTAGAGTTAGTTTCCCTACTTGGTACTTGAATGACATTGTATAAGTGATATGATGAAAGGTGTGTCTTGATTTGGTAGACCTAAGTTCCTTTTCTTGATGCATGAAAGTTATGTGAATATGTGCTCCCTTGACTTGTTAGGCTAAAGAACCCTTGACAATTATGTGTATGAATGATTAATTTATGATCTTGAACAAGTGAATAAGGTCAATGACTTGGAACCTTCAATATAGAAAAAAGGTTATGATATCCTTGAAGTTGAAAGTTGTAATGGTATCCTTCTTGTGTGAATGATGGACTTAGGGATAGGTTGTCTTGAATAACGTGAAACCATCTCTAAGGAAGTCATTAAGTTATCGTTATGACCATTGAGTGGAAGCCCTAGTAGAACCATCCTTGGTATAAGTATTATGATTTTGGTAAGGCTAAAATATGGTACCTTTCATATGCCTCTTGTGATGAACTTAGAAAATGGATAGCACCGAGTGAATATGCTTAGGGAGTGACTCTTCTTAATTGGAGACTAGAGTATAAAGAAACCCTTGAAATTTCTTAACCATAGCAGACCTACCAAGAATTCCAATAAAACCACCTTGGCCAGACATATTACATTAACATTCATCACATACCAATAATCATAAGTGAAATACATGCATCATGAGCAACAGGATATGTTCATTTCAACTATTATCCATACAACTTACATATTCTCATATTACTTCATAACTACAAAGAACTCCCTATAATATTCTTCAAATCCTACTCGTGCACTGTAAGGAAAGGAGCTCTAAGTTGGAATTCAATAGTGACAGAAATGGTCATCTGTGCTCCACAGCTACTGGTGTCATCACCCTGCAAAGAGGTGGAACCAACATGAACAAGTGAAGTCCCATGCAAATTTCCTTTCTTGTATCCTTCCATAAGCCATACACCTAGAAAGTAAGTTCAAAGTCTATGTACAACATTTTTCATTATATATACAACCATAGAATTTACCCTCTTTTCTAAATTAGGAATCGAGTATCATGATTACCCTCATCTATATCATAATAGGAATGTAAGACAAGATTCTATAACTAGATAATCATCAATTACAAAACTACATGTTCATATTTACTCAATTCATTCATCAACATTCATGAAAGTGGGTTATAGGGTGCACATTGGTTCTTGAAATATTTTCATAATAGAAATCATCAATTAATACCAATATAATCATAATACAATGCATATAACATTAAGAGAATGATTTAAGAGTGAACCCATGGCTAGATCACAAAACCCTAGTTTTTGGTCGGAATTTAGATTTCAAAAATAGAAGTTTTGAAGGGCTTCATGGAGAAACTAATCAATGAATCAATATCCCCATACCTTATTTGATGATATTCCACGATTTGATGTGAAAAAGGATGAATATTGAGTGCCCTAGCTTGAGTTCTTTGTTCTTCAATGGTGGTCTACAAAGAATTTATGAGAGAGGAAAAGTGGATTTTGATTTTTGATTTGGAAATTATTAAGAGTTAGTTGATTTAATGAGTTAAAGACTTTTAATATACTTAAAATAACTAAAATAAACTGACCGCATATTTAGTTAGCCAAGGGTGGAATTTACCAAACCACCCTTGGCTTGGCCGTGCAGTGCACCAACTTGCCGATACCATCGACGCTTCCAAACGATGGTACTTTGTTCCACGAAGTGGACCATCCTAGAAAGTCGTCATTTTTATCAGAGACTGCTCATAATGGATCCTTGGATCCACATTATAAGTGTGGACTCATGACTTAAAACGACGGAGCGTGGGTCAATCGATGGAGCGTTGATGCCCGCGTTGTTTGCACACTATTATTGGGCAGATCCTTAGGGTCAAATATTGTGTCCTCCTCAAGGACCCTTAGGTGTTCCTTGGGGAGTCGCACTTGGAAGTTTAAACCCTAAACACACTCTAAGGTGTATCCAAACCTTTCCACCAAATTTGCCCTTTTTCGACTCTTTAAACCCTTTAAAACACACCAAGGCACACTAGTTCACTTTTCACAAGCCTCCAAGCGTCGTGGTCATTTCTTAACGTTTTTATTCTAACACTTCCTAATCAAGTTCATTACCTTTTTAAGCATAGAAACACTGTTTTAAGGCTTAGTTCACTAAGTGACGCTCTAGACTACATTATGGAACTTCCGGAGTGTTACATGAATAGTCGTCTTTATCCCCACATTAGACATAGCTCCCTATTCAATAGGAAATTGAGGCTCTTGTTGACCTTGAGAAGCTTTCTCATTTGGAAGATCTTGATTGACTTGGAAAGTAACTCCCGCATAAGTGATCTCCTCATCCATCCTTCTTGCGACTCTTCTAGTAGTCATAGCCAATATGCACAAGAAAGGATTAGAAGCAGGTAATTTATAGAGTTAAGACTCTTAGGAACGACTCAAGAATAACAAAAAAAGTGAGAGTTCCTAAACATCTTATCGCCTCTCATTCATAAGTGTGGTGCACTTAACACTCATGAACAATACTCTACTAGACGTGGTTCATGAGACATCAATCTAACAATTATTCCAAAATATTTTGCTCTTATACCAAGTTTCTCACGACACGAAGCTACCTCGTAGGAGTTACATGGTGTACTTGACCCTGAAGTGGTCTCATACAAGCCCTTAATGTATTATCATTATAAAAGACCTAGAATAATGCGGAAATATTACAACTTTTACACTAGATGTCACACTTTCTTCATATACAAAAATAGGTACCTAGACTTGTCTCATTACTCCATCTAACAATTAGATTACAAAGTTTGACACTCAACCCTTACATCAATCGAAAACTCTCAACATACGGAAGTACTATATAGTTTTAAACATAGAGAGTAATCTAGAACTAGAATCAATAGTCACTTGTCCTTTAATCGGAGGACTCACCAAAACATGGAGATAGAAACCCATGTTTTCTTCAAGAAGGAACTATGACCTACACTTATAGGAGATGTAGAAGAGAAGTGGATTAAATAAAAGCATTAAGTATGAAAACATGCATAAAATCAATAAATATGCCAAAAAGGACATTTTAGTGAAAAACATGCATTTATTAATTTTTCAAGCCATTTATGCACACAAAGACATATTACAAGTCATAACATTATATTTCACATAAACCTTCATAACATAGTGGAACCATCACCGTAGTAGCCCTAAAAGCATACTTGTGCAATGCATAGTCGTCATCCCATAATACCAACTACACTAAGTATCTATTTAGAATCACATTTAAAAACACATTTCAAATTTAGACCTCTTCATAATCTATAATCTTACATAAACGAATACTAATGTTCATTACATATACATAAGGAAATTCATATTTTAACAACAATCCATTCATCATACATACGTACCTTCATCTCTTACCATGTCATGAAAACCAACACATAATCCCCGTCAAAGACTACTTGTGCGACATAAAAGTAAAGTCCCATACCCCCACTCCTACTATGAAAACTTATCAAGAAATCATAAGTATACTTCAAGCCATATTCATTATCTTATTACATAGGTAGAATAAGATTAACTGATATAACCATGTGAGCTACATGGAATCCGGTGTCATATTACCCCACACCGAAAAAAGGGGTATCACTACAAGTAGGGGCCTGATTTCATAATAGACTTCGAAACCTCGCCTTTCCTTTCGATGTGCGATCCCAGATACCGTGACATACCTTCAAACAGTCTTCACCTTCAAAGAAGAGTAATCGATCTGCGGACAACAAGGCCAATGAAGATCAAATTTATTTACTCGCCTAAGGTAGAACTAAACAGATATAACTATCATGTGGATCCACTATCTAAAACCTATGTGGGTACATATTTTTAGGATAAGGATACTGCTTCTTGATACCCAACCTACTGTGCTAGAGGGAGGGTTTCCATCTCAAGAGAGTATATGTAGAAGACTCGGCCTAATACTAGCAGAAAGGTCTCTACTTCATTTGCCATATTTGCTCGGTGTTAAGAATCATTCTCCAATATATACATAGTTAAGATGAATTGCAATTTCATATGTGAAGGAGTACTTTACCCTTCCTTCAACCTAACTCATAACATAGCCCATTGATTCAACAAAGTGAGAACTGCCTTTCACCCATAGAATCATCATATAATTGTTCAAGACAATGAATACATAAACTTGTGTAGTTTTGTAAAGGAAAATAATCCTTCAACAATACAATAATTCAGATCTTAGTCATAGGGTCTTCACTATTCAAGTGGAACATAAGCTCATACATAAGATACATGAAAAGTAAGAACCTCCACATTTCAAGCGGATCAATATATGTATCTTAAACATACAGTTCCTTCATACATTACCATCAAGGATACACATAAAGATTCAACACTTACCATTTAACCCTCAAGAGTCATTAACAATGTCTTACAATATCACTTAAAATTACTATTATGAGAATTAATAAAGCAAGATTAGTTCTCTAAATTAACATAGATACAATTCTAAGTATTAATATTGCATGAACAAACCCATCACAATTTCATAAAGTTGGGGTCATGGGGGAAGCACATGGATTCATGGGGAATTTAAGAATAAAAACCCTCATTAAACATCAAATTCATCATAATATAGGACAATTAACATAATGTAACCTTTTTAAAGAAGAACCCATGACTAGAACACAAACCCTAGATTTTTAAACAATATCCTAAATATAGAAATTAGAGTTGAGGGATTCATGGAGTAATAGATTGAATGAATGAAGGTCCCTATACCTTAATCAAAGATTTTCCACGAAATTGGAGTAAAAATCTTGGAGCTTGAACCCTAATCTTGATGCTTTTAATGTGCTTTAGAGGATGAACTTGTACAGAGAGAAATATTGAGAGAAGTGGGTTTTGGGAGATTTATTTGGGTGTTTATGTTTTTTGACTAGGGAATAGGTGAAAAATGACTTTAAAAATGTGCAAACACCCCTTAAAATACCCAAAACACTCCAATATTTATTGTACTTATAAAGGAATTGACATAAAGTCCCTCATTAAATGGACTCGTCCAGTTTCCACGATCATATTCATGAGCCATAGTGATGACCACTACTCGTGCTCCCTCTCGTGAAGATTGGGACAGTGGATAAGTTTTGGTGGCACATGGCAATTGACCCTGAATACTGCCCATGGAGTTTGAGGTAATCGCTTGCTATTTTAGACCATGTGGTTAAT
Organism: Solanum pennellii; assembly: GCF_001406875.1. NCBI lineage: Eukaryota > Viridiplantae > Streptophyta > Magnoliopsida > Solanales > Solanaceae > Solanum > Solanum pennellii. The sequence goes on from NC_028639.1 coordinate 11,292,491, forward strand.
TAACTAAGGCAACTTCAAGTGAGCCTCACCTTGGATGTGTTAAAGACCACGGACCGTGGTGATGGACGTGAAGTTTGAAGCAGTACTAGGAATTTTGGCTGGAAAAATTTCATGGCCAAGGCAAGACCATGCCCACCATCACGAGCCTTGGTGAGGACCATGACTCGTGGTCCCTATCATAAAGTTTGTGATAGTAGTAAATGTCTAGGGGCATCGTTGGACTTTTGCCTTTTGCCTGGACCCTTGGCCATGACACTAGAATCATGGTCTTGACCCCTATACCCCATATTTAGGACGTTCATCGTTACGTTTAGGCTCTAGTTCTACCTATCATTTTTTGGAGTGTTATACATAACATGTATGCAACCAATTCATACCTAAAATCACATCAAAGTCTAACATGTCTAAATCCGCAACATCAACCAAAGTAACTTTATGGGTCAAGAAATAAGACAAATTCTATAGACTCTAATAGCCACTACCGAGCCACCAACTGGGGTAGACATCGAAAAAGACTCTGGTAACACATCGGCGAGTATTTCAAACTTCATGGCCACAAAAGGTGTGACAAATGAAAAAGTAGCACCAGGGTATAACAATGCATATACATCAATAGAAAAAACTTTTAACATACCAGTCACCTCATCCAGAGAGCTCTTTTGGTAACTCTCGAGTTCAAAGGGCATAAACACACTTTTTCTTTTGGGTATTAGAGTTTCGACCACTTAGAGGAGTTTGTTTGCCTTGTCCTCCCTTGGCCGTAAGTATTGGGAAATTCTTTAATTGATGAACACCCTTACTACAACCATACAAAACATCGGTGTCGCCTAGCTTACCATTTAAATTCTTCAAACATTTTTCACACGTAGGACTATTCAAATAGAACAACCACTACTACTACTTGAGGCTTAGGGTTAGGCACAGTAGTGTAGTTGAACCTTCGTGAAGCATTTGAGGAAGTATGGTTAGAGAACATTTGTGTGAAATTTTGTTGACCTTGTCCACTGGATTTAGCATTGGAGAATTTACCATCACCGGTTATAGCTCTCTTCACCTCTCTATTTCTTTTCTTGAGTTTTGAATCCTCAATTTGTTGTGAATATACCATGAGCCTTGATATATCCATGTAATGATAAAGCATTGTGATACACCATATTTATTAAACCAATTCATACACTCCCATCACAAATTTATTCATCTTAACCTTCGATTCCGCCACTATGGTTGGAGCATACTTCGATAGTTGGGTGAACTTTTAAGCATACTCTTTAACACTCATACCTCCTTGACAAAGTTTAATGAATCCTTTCATCTTTAGTTCCTTAAACTCTAGGGGGAGGAATCTATTAAGAAATGTTAATTTAAATGATTCCCATTCTACCGACCACTCTCCTACTGGTCTTTCACCCTTCCACTATTCATACCAATCTTGAGCTACATGTTTCAATTGGTAGGTGTCTAACTCTTTCTTCTCTTGTAGAGACACTCCCATAATTTTACGAACTTTATAAACCTCGTAAATAAAACTTTTGGGATCCTCTTCAACTTTATGGCCATGAAAATCAGGAGTGTTCATTCTATGAAAATCCCTAACCTGTGGCCAAATTAATAGTAGGGTTCATATGAGTCCATCAATATCCATTGTCCTAAGATTTCATGTATTGCGTTTGAGTTTTCACGACTTGATCTTGAGTCATCATGGCTGTGGTCAACATTTGGATAGTAGACCTAAACTCTGCCTAGTCACAATCTCAAACACGAGATCAATAAGGGCTTGATTATCTTGAGTAAGAGCTCCTTCATTCACAGTGTCACTCTCAATTCTTCTTGTGTTGGAACTTTGTATATTCATTTCGCGAAGAAACAAGAGAAGGATTTGGAGAGGTAAATATTGTCATGACCTAGATCACGCCAAAGTCGTAAAAGAGTGTACTCGACCCTAAAGGGGTCTGATACAAGTCCTTAGCATATCACTCTTGCATAAGACATTGAATAATATGGAATTTTGAAACTTTTCAATAATCAATGTCAAACTCTTTCGTATAAGAAAAATAGAATGTCTAGACGTCATCTTAACAACCATGTAAGTTCAAAATTGAAGTATCAAATAGGGAGCATAGACCTTTATAATGAAATGTATCATAATAGAAACTTCATAAGTAGTCTATTACAAAATATAAAGAAGTATAAGTGGCATCATATTATTCTCGGAACTTGAGAACATAGCAAAGTCTAGGAGAATGTAATCCAAGCCTTCCTTCTTCTCAATGGCAACCTACTAACCCGAACCTACACTTGGTAGAAAAATAAGAGAAATATTGGTTAGTACATTCAACCTGTACTAAGTATGAAAACCATGCAATTAAACCCATTAAAATATGCACAAAATTAACCTTAAGTTGAAACCATGGTATTACTAGTTAAATGACATAATGCACATTCAAGTAAGGCAAAATCAATCCATACCATAAGATAAACAGACATTTCATGATCACATATAAAAATATACATAGACATAGTTCATTTTATAGAACATTTGAGTTCAATCAACATCAAACCAAAAAAACACCACCCATGATTCCCTTTTCAAGTTCACTTGTGAAATATATATAAGAAGTCTCATACCCCCATATATACTAAGCAAAACCATCAAGAAGATATAAGTATAGTCACATACATAATTAATATCATAATAGGTGAAACCAACCTTCAAATCATACATAAGTCATCGTACATAAGAGACTCACACAAGAACTACTCAAAGTACCCACTTGTGCAACACATAGGTAAAGTCCCATAGTGTTACCTACACTACATAGTACCCCTCAGGAATCCCTAGTTAGAGTTCAAATTCATTTTAATAAGTCATATTAGTATCTTATTTCATATTCGTAAAACATACGGAGATTATCAATAAGAGATATAGATCATGTGAGCTACATCGAATCCAGTGTTCTACCCCCATATCAAAAAGAGGTGTTTTACTTGCCTTGGGTGAAACAAACATATCTAGCTATAATGTTGGTCCACGAGCTAAGACCTACGCAAGCACATAGTTATGGGATATCGAGATTTCATTTAGATACCATTTACTTCTATTGTGCGGGTTTCCATCTCATGAGACACCATAATTTGAACCCAACTGCTAGCATGAAGGAAACCATCTCATAATCATTGCCACGCGGTGCTAAGCACAATTCTCTTTGAGTATCATTAAGCCTTCATGTTATGCATTAGTTCATAAAGAATGCTATAAGCATATAACTACTCATATGGTGTATAGCTCAAACATTTCAAAGATGAGGACAACCTCCCAATCAAAGACCCAAGAACATGTGAAAATGTTCTTTCGTATCATACTCATATAGTGTTAGGAGAATTGCTTTTTATTCAACATGTCAAAATTAACATAATCATATCATAGTATTCATATTCATAACATAACATAACATCTATATTTGTATCATAGCATAACATGCATGTTAATATCATAACATAATATACATGTTCATATCATAGAATACTTGATCATAGTTAGGGTTGTAGGGAAGAGGAACAATACTCAACACCAAAATTCATAAATAAAGTAAGAAACTCTACCATAAATGGATAAAAAATTTAATATAATACAATACTTAATTAAACACCTCCATCATAATTGTATCAACAAGTCAACATTAAAATATAACCGAATTAAAAACCTTCATTCACAGCCTTAAAGGCTTTATTCAAGATTTAAACCTAATTTCATGATATTCATTCATTATACATGGTAACATCATAATAAAATAATTAATTACATAGAAACATACATGATTCTCATCTTTCATTCATCAATCAAAGCAAACTAGGCTTTAGATTTTAGAAAGAGTGGAGATTCATGGGTCTTGTGAGGATTCATTCAAAAACCACATACATTACTTGAGTTAATACATAAACCTTAATATATAATCATAAACGATCAATTTATATCAACGAAAAATATTTTAGAAAGAGACCCACCAAATTGAGTGAAAACCTAGAATTTTGGTAACTTTGAAATTCAATTTTTGAGAGAGCCTCTTGGGAAAGGATCCCAAGAGTGAAGAACTTCCATACCTTGATAGATTCCTTGGGAATTAATGGAGAAAATTCTACTTCTAAAATCCCTAGTTTAACTTTGGTCTTCTTCTTAAATGGAGTTCTTACAAAGAAGAGTTTGAGAGAGTGAAGTTAAGTTTTTGTCATTGAGTTGTGAGATTATTTGAATGACTTAAAGTCTTAGCATTAGGGTCTTATAGTTATTTTTACAAAGGTAATTAGTTAACTAACCACCCCTCTTAACCCCCTAATTAAATAACTAACTAAAACTAAGACCCTAAACTAAAACTAAAAACTTAAAAATTTGAAGCATCTACAGTCACCCATCCACATACCATGGGTGGGTTCACGCCCCCGTATTGCACCTCCATCGTTTTGGTCAGAGACTCCTCTTTTTAGGGGAGTAAAGGGTTGTTGCAGGTAGGAGTGACAAACGAGCGGGTCGAGTCGAATATGAGTCGATAAAAAATGAGAAAAAAAGGGTAAAATATTTGACTCGACTCATATTTTAAATGGGTGAAAAATGAGTTACCTAATTGATAATATGGATATCCATATTACCCATATTATTCCACGAGTCAAGTTTCTCACAAGCTCAAGGAGGTAAAAAATGATCGAGTCATGAAGCACTTTTAAAGACATTAAAGTGACTGGTATACTCTTGTCAAATGTGTTATCTGTGGCACAAACACTACATTTTCAAACTTGATATTATTTTAAACAGGCCCAAAAACACTACAATTTAAAATTTGATATTATTTTAAACTATACGATGGCATGATCATTGTGTATTTACAATGGATTTTCTCTGTTCTTGAATGTTAGTCTCATACTCTCAGTTCATGCTAATAGAATATAACCCGAGACCGACTCAAAACACGAAGAATAGAGAGCTATGTATACATAATATATATAATTCCATTTGTTATCCGAACAAACTTAACATATAACACGTGAATTAGGATTTTCTTCCATGCTCTGGTGAACTTGGTAGTCATGACCTCTAAAGCCTCCTTGGTTTGTCCAAGTATGTTAAATATTGTTTCTGCAATATGAGACGGTGTTAATCTAGCTTCCGCCAACTGATCAACTGGAGATCCTCGACAACATGTCAACTCAAAAAAAATGAATATGTTGCACCTACAAGGCCACCACTTCCAACAAAATTCCACAGATTCTTAGTTATTTGTGCTATTGTGGATTGTCCTTTGAGATGTGATGATCTGGCATAAAAAAAACAAAAAAAAAAGATCGTAGGTATGTAGAAACTTTTAGATAGCTAACATACCATAGAAATGTTATTTTGAAAAGTAAGGCTTATAAGAGACATGGAATCAATAACAAGTAGTGTGTGTCATATGCAACTAATCAAATGCTTATCCGATAACTGGACCTGCTCAAGATGAAAGAATTTTAGTTGAAAAAATCCCACAGAATTAGGCAATTTAAGTACATTGCCAAACAAGTGTAGCTTCAAAACTTGCAATGATTGACACGTCACAAGACAATGTGGTAAAACAAATAGCTTACTAAGACGAAATTTTAACACAAGTTCTTGTACATTTCGCTTTGTAGTCACATGATTAATCCATTGCAAAATAGTTGCCTCTTCAAACAAATTGTCTAAACAGAGAAGAAACTGAACAAGTTTATTAGTGCCAAAATAAAAAATGTGAGTTGCTCTTAAAGTCTTACCTCTAAGTTTATCAACATAAGTTTGAAGGTCAACAACAATCTCATCTTCATCAGAATTTGATTCGAATCCATTAAGATCTTCAACAATTTTGAAAAACACAAGCCATTATCGTTCTAAATGCAAATTCACTATATAAAATTAAACAATTGAAACTAGAGAAGATAAATTTATCTTCTTGAATACGATCCCTAGTACATAGTTTCGCCTCAACATTTGCAGGATGAATAGAACTTTGAAACTTTCCAATCGCACGACCTCCGTGCTAAATGCAGATTCAAAGGCTATTGTAGTGATGGGCACACTCAAAACATCTCGTGCCTTTGATGAAAGTTCTGGGTACCTTAGTTTGTTATCCTACAAAAATCCAAGTACATCAAGATTCTGATTTGTTTTACGATCAACGTTAGCTTCTTAAAAATATAAATCGAACTATGTTTTACTTGTACTCGACTCTAACTGACTTTCCTAATTGTTCATTTTGGCTTACTTTTAGAAAGACCAACCAAGCAAGTACTAGCTCAATCTCAAAGGTGGATCCTTCGAATTTTCCTCACCCTCACTTGACATTCATTACATTCCCAGATTATTAGACACCTAGTTCGAGTCTTAGATTCAAGGTCATGCAGTAGTGTATCTCTATGTCATGTTTAGGGCCACACAATTATCAATTACTATGCCTAGTCATGCATCATTTTCATATCGGAATATCATATTTGTTTTATCCATCATGCTTCAGAGTTGTACTATGTACACAAGATATAACATGTCGGTTAATCAATAAAAGTAATCATTCTTTTGGGGAAAAAATAACACATGCAAGAAAACCCCAAAAGAGGATCGTGAATTGGGCTACTCAGACTTCACGCTAGCACTCACTTTCCATTTACCCCACCCCCAAAAAAATATATGCAATTGACCCCAATGCATTAAAAAAACTGAAATACGAGTGTGGTAGGTGAAGTAAACCTGAGGCGCAACGCGCCGGCGATCAGCAAGCTGGTGGGTCCTGTTCCCCGGAACCCACTACCACTGTAGTCTTGACACCCTCAGTAGTGTCCTCATCAGCAGCAGTACTATCTGTCGTACCTCCCGCTGTCTCCACATCTCTGGAGCTAGATGCCCCAACAGCTGACTCTACAGCCCTAATCTTACCTGCCTCCTCATCAGCAATCGAGGCTCTCCTCGGAACCTCCATCTCACGGCGCTCCTTCTTCCTTTCCCTAGCCTCATCCTCCTCTCGACCCCTGCGCCTCGTGTCATGCTCTCGAAGGGGAGGTAATGGAACTCAGAAGTGGCGAATAAAGCAGCCAACATTTTGTCCTCAGCAGACTCTGCAGAAGGTGCCCCAGACTCAGGCACGCTAGCATCTACGATCATATTAAGATATGCTCGCAAACTCCCAACCGAATCCTTAAGGGTCGACACGTCCACCAGAGGGGCTGGCAGGGCTAGCACCCACAACTCAAAAGCGTCTAGGCGCTGATGAACCTCCGCGATCTTCCTCTCTTTATGCTATGCCATCTTACGCTCCAAGCGCTCCTCCGCCACAAAAATAGACCTCTGCATCCAAGACAAGATGTGATGTATAAGTGTGGCCATCTGAAGCCTCTAGTTTCTGGACCCTAGCAAGCGGGACCAGAGTAGGGGAAGAGGCTGAGCGAGAGGAGCTTGGGGCAGTGCTACTACCCGGGATAGACTCGACCGGGGTAGTGTCACTGGGTGCTGAAGTAGCCTACACAGCCGTTCAAGCATGCGCTACAGTATCAGCCATATTCTCACCAAGTGGAGGCACCTCTTGACGGGGCCCTCTGCGTGGAGACAACTCATTGGCCTTATGCCTGATGAGGACGGTATCAACATTTCCGTGCGGAGTCTTTAGCTGATCAATGTGCCAGATGGGCACTCCTGCGGACCTGCATTATGAAAATACCATGCACGGAAAAGGGTAAGTAGTAGTGACCTTGAAAGCCCTCTCGTGCATGACTGCCTGAAGAAGCCAAGCAAAGTCAATCTCAAACCCAGCCATCATCGCTGCCATCGGAACTGCGCGATCCCATGTAACTATATTATCTGTAGCCGTGGGGGAGAGGCAGTGGCGGACAATCAACCATAGAAACTTAGCCGTGAAGGTCAAGTTAGCCTTCCTGATGACTCTCTTCGGCTCCATTACCCTGTGGACAGCCTCTCCATCAATAGATAAGTGTTGGGCCATCCACCTCTTGGTGGTCTCTCTCAGCGATAGCTCACGCAAGAATCGATCCTCTTTGTCAATTTTCCATCGATAGTCAAACTCGGCGGTGAGAGGGGTCCTGGTGGTATCAACATCCTCGACGTATAGGTATAGATGGATGGCTGGTAGGAAGATGTCGACCTGTATGCCGCGTACTCTAATTTGCTCAAGTGGGGCCTGTTTGGAGGGGGCAACCCGCCTATCGATCTGTGATCGGAGAGTAGCCACATAAGAGACGTAAAACTCTCAGAGCAACTCCTCATTATAGCGACCCAAAGAACGAGCCGTCCACTCTAGCCGGTGTCTGGTGAAGAGAGTGTGGATAGCTGGCATGGTGGGGAGACTTCCCGTAAGGACCCTCCTCTCCAATGTAACGGTTCATGTCATGACGCCTTTATCATTTAGAAACTTGGCGTCTGACACTTGGTATTGCTCGTCAACACACCACTGGTTGGGCTGGTTGGCAACCGGGGTGGGAACTCCAGTCGCTGAGCCTGGAGTGCAATCAGGACTGTCAGCCTCATCATAAGAGGAAGAATCTGCATCCGTGGCGGGTGTAGAGACTTTTGTGGACCCGGAGTCTTCCTCCGACCACAAAACTCCTAAGGAACCAGACGCTCTTTCTTCTTGTGTAGCTGAACCAGAAGGTGTGCCGGTCTGTGTGCGCTCCTCATCAGACTAGGGCGTAGCTCTAGTTACACGTGCAACTCGTGCTGGAGTGGCAGTGACTTGGGCCATGTACTCGGGATCATACTCATCATCAGTGCCTATAACCAGTTGCGCAGACGGGGCCACAAACTTTGAACGCCCACGTGCGTAAACTCAATCTTGATCGGTGCCATTAGATATAGTGCCTGTAAAGAATCATTATTAGTACTATAAGGATCAAAGAAGACAAGCAAAAACGAGACAAGATACACAAAAGAGCAAAGTTGTTATGACATCTGTATAGTAGCAGTGAAACACGACGGACTAGGTGATGGCCCGTCGTGACTATGACGGACCATCATGGGGTCCATCTTGTCTTACTTCAACAATGTTGATTTGGAGACCCTCAGAAGAAAAGTCTTTGACAGTTATGACGGATAAGCAGGACGGACCGTCGTAATAATGACGGTCCATCGTCAATGTCCGTCGTGGGGACTTACAAAAAGTATTGAGACCCTTAGGAGAGGGGTCTCTGACTGTCATGACGGTTGTGCAGGATGGACCGTCAAGGGTACAACGGTCCATTTTAGATGTCCGTTAGTGGACACTAAGAAAAAAATGGAGACCCTTAGGACAAGGGTCTTTGACAACCATGACGGTTGTGCAGGACGGACCGTCGTGGGTACGACGGTCCATTGTAGCTATCCATCAGAGGACACTTAGAAAAAGTTGAAGATCCTTAGGAGAGGGGTCTCTGACCGTCATGACAGTAATGAAGGACGAACTATCGAGGGTACGACGGTCCGTCGTAGATGTCCGTTAGTAGACACTTAGAAAAAAATGAAGACCCTTAGGACAAGGGTCTCTGACAACTATGATGGTTAACCGTCGCATATGTACATTGATGGACACTTAGAGAAACGAATAGTGGGGTGTTGGGATAGACCCTTTGACGGTCCATCGTGGGTACGACGGTCCGTCGTAGGGGTCTCGTTCTATCATTTAGTGACAGAACTGAGGATGCCACAATCATCGCCTGTGACTCAAACGGAATACTTGATATTAACCTTCATGTTTCTAACACAAATACCTAGCAAACTAGCAATGCTAAAACACCAATTTCTCGAGTTTTTACAAGGCAATTCCAGGGACTCTCAGGTCAGACAAAATTGGATCAAAGAGCAAAGACCCACCAAAAAGAAATAGGCCAATAGTAATTGAAAAACAAAAATTCAGTGTAAATGGGTAGAGATCAAAGACACAAACCTGAGAAGAGGAGAAAAACAAGCAAGTGAGGCACTCAGCTATCAAGAGCAGAAACACAACAGCAGACTCTGACCAGTAGAAAGGAGATTTTTTGATTTGGGAATTTGGGGAATTGATGTGGATCAGTTAATTGAGAAGAGGATGGGAAAGTAAGGAAGTATGAAAGGGAGGAAATGGGAGAGAGAGGGAAAGAAACGGTTTAAATTAAGGGGTGGGGATTTTAAAAGGTTGAAAACTTTTAAAATTCCCCAGCTGAGTCAGGTCGGGTTTTTGGTTAATGACGCAACGAGTCCTCGATGACAGTCCTTCGCAGATGAGACGGTCCGTCATGAGTTGCGTCGTGGATGCCCTAATTTTGAAAATTAATGAAAAACGTACCTAGCACGACGGATTCATGCGACAGTCCGTTGCAAGCGTGACGGTCCGTCGATGTATCCGTCAGTGAATGTTGCAGAGTGATTTTCTGTAGAATTTCCTGGTGATGTGCTTCCTTCAAATTTAAAACCCATTAGTATAAAATGCTACCATTAATAGAAAGAAAAACTATAGTTGGGTTAGAGGATACATATTGGGTTTCCTCCCAACCAGCGCTTGATTTTGACGTCGCGGGACGACTGAAGACACTTGATTACTCAGACTTCATCAAGATGGTATGCCTCGATCACTTCATTTGCCAATTCAACATGCCTGAAATAGATTTTTATTCGTTGTCCATTCACCTTAAACCGCACACCCTCCTCGGTTTCCAACTCAACTGCTCCATGAGGGAATAGTTGGGTAATCAAGTAAGGGCCAGCCCATTTGGACTTGAGCTTGCCCAGAAACAAGCGCAACCTAGAATTGTATAAAAGCACCAAATCCCCAAAAATAAACTCTCGTTTTTCAATTTTTAGGTCATGGTACTTCTTCATATTTTCTTTGTAGGATATAGAACATACGGATTGGAGCTCACCACTCTGCTCATGGACCTATAAATGTTGAAGGTCACTTCTTCATTGTTCAACCGAAATTTCATCTGCCTCTTTTCCATATCAACTAAGGCTTTACCCGTAGCAAGTAATGGCCTCCCAAGAATAATAGGAACTTCAAAATCAACTTCACAATCAAGAAAAATAAAATCTGCCAGAAATATGAACGACTCCACTTTTACTAGTACATAGTGGAGTATCCCTGTCGGCCTTTTTACTGTTCGATTGGCCATCACTAGCCACATCGCAGTGGGATTTGTTTCACCCAAACCCAACTTCTTGTTAATCGAGAGGGTCATGGATTTATGCTTGCCCCCAGATCACAAAATGCTTTTGCAAAATGATAACCCGATTGTACAAGGAATAAAGAACGCACCCGGATCTTCTTTCTTTTGTACTAGAGATCTTGTAGCAATAGCACTACAATGCTGCATTCTATCATCATCCTCAAAAGTGACCGATCTTTTCTTTGTAACCACATCTTTCATAAACTTGGCATAAGCGGGCATTTGTTCTAGAGATTTTACCAAAGGAACATTGATAGAAAGCTGCTTCAACATTGTTATAAAACGCCGATATTTACCATCCTCGGTCTTTTTCACTAATCTTTGAGGAAAGGGAGGTGATGGTCTAGGCATGGGAGTTACCTTTTTAGGCACTTCAGCATCTTTTCCAGTGTTATCTTCTACTTCACCACTAAAATCTACCACTTTATCATTATCTTTTATCACCTTTTCCTCATTAGACGGCATAGGTGGGTCAATGGTTTGCTTACCACCCCGAGTAGTGATTACCATACAGTGTCCATCATTTTTGGATTTTGGACAGTGTTGCTAGGAAGAGTGACCTGTTGTCGTGTGTTCACAGTCGCAGATAATTGGGCCATTTGCAACTCAAACTTCTTAATCGATATTGCATGTGTATAGACTTTCTACCCAATACCCGCTAAATCTTTCCTTAAATCTTTAATGTGCTCATCACTAGCATCGAACCTCCTCATCATTTTGTGCAACATATTCTCAACTCGCGTCATACTACCTCCACCATCCCTAGAAGCAACTTCACGATTTTGAGGAGGAACATAGGGCCCATTCCTATCATTTCTGTTATCATAGTTACCCCTGTTGAAGTTGTTGTCGCGGTTGTAATTTCCATATTGGACATAATTACCCTTACGGTTATAGTCATCATAGTTCCGACCTTGGTTTCCTTGACCTTGGCGCCAATTCTCCTGATTTGAGCCTTGGACATTCGGTCGGAAACCCCCCGTCTGCTCATTTACTGCATAGGAATCCTCCTCATAATAATATTGATCATTTGGTGGTGGTGGTTTAGACGAGTAGTTCACTGCATTTATCTTTTCTGCGCCCCCAGTTATATGTTTTAATACCAACCCAAGATCAGTTCTCATCTGAGCCATCTCTTCACGAATCTCATCTGTAGCTAGGCTGTGTGTGGATTGCACTTTGAAGGTATTTCTTCCAGTATCTGACTTCCTAGTACTCCAAGCTTTATTATTCTGGGATATTTTCTCTAACTTTTCGGCAATCTTGGCATAAGGACACTCCTCATAAGAACCACCCGCTATAGTATCCAATACCGCTTTATTATTATCATCCTGTCCCCGATAGAAGTATTCCTTCAGTGACTTATCATCTATGCAGTGATTAGGGACACTTCTCAAAAATGAAGTGAATCTATCCCAAGAACTGCTAACTGACTCTCCTGGTAGTGCCACAAAGTTGTTCACTCTGTCTTTGTGATTTAGTTTCTTGGAGACCGAGTAGTAACGTGCTAAGAAAACGTCCCTTAGTTGGTTCCAAGTGAAAAATGAATTATAAGGGAGCTCAGTGAACCAAATAGCAGCCTTTCCCGTCAGTGAGAGAGGAAATATTGTTAGCCCTATTACATCAAAATTCAAATCAGGCCTTCCTACACAGCTTTTACACACGTAACTTACCTTAGCTATATGGGCATGTGGGTCCTCAAAAGGTAGCCCTGAAAACAAACCTCTAGCAGTGAGCATTTCCATCAGACTACTAGTTACCACAAAGGTGTGGCCTTGTGGTAGAGGGGGCAATACAAGTGGCCCATCAGAGTCTGGAATATTATCATAACCTCTGTAGTATTCTTGAGGACGTGGAGCGGGATTTTGTCCCCTTTGTTGATTTTCACAAGGATCGTCGGGTAATAACTGACCATGAGCATCAACTAGAGGTGGGATGTTCTGGTTTGGATCATCATCGTTAATACCCAAGTTTCGATTCATATTGCGTAGTGTACACTCTAATTCATGGTCGTAGGGAAACAAGGGTTCTCTTCCTCTCCGTGTATTTGGCATACAAGGAAGTTAGTTCTACAAGAATAAAAAACAATAGAAAAGCAAAATTAAGAAATTATTGACTAAACTTTAGTAATAAGTTTAAGTTAATCTAAAAGCTACTTTCCCCTACAGCGGCACTAAAATTTGATACCCTCAAACTTATTTCTCAAATAAGAAGTAAAGCAGTCGTATCAAGTAAAGAACCCAACTAATGAGGTTGGGATCGATCCCACGAGGAAAATAATTCAGACTTAACTTTACTTTATTATTACTATTATTTAGTCATGTATTTCCTTAGAAAACAAAATACAAAAAAAAAAGGGTTTTGTTTTCTAAATTAATGAAAATAATTAAGTAAAGTAAAAAACTAACAGATTCAAATCTCGGAGCTTAATCAATTAATAAAAGTAACTACGGCTTAAGTGTTCCCCACAGGTTCCTAACTTGATAATTCTAACTATGACAATTCTTTCCTAGTATCTTGCATGTAAAATGATAAGTTATGTATCTCTAAATCCTTGGTCCGGGATCTAGAAAATTTCACTCCGCACTTTGGTCCGGCTATGTGTGTTGCTATATTAACCCTTACCTTTACCTCATATTAAGCATTGTATTCGATATTTGACTAAGTTATTACCTCCTACAAACCGACACTAGCCTATTCGATAGTGTACAATAAATCTATTTTGATAATTCTTTTTCAATTATCTACCACCTTGGTCCAGCAAGTAGCATTAAGGCGAGTTCTAACGTTGGTCATCCGTTAAAAAGACTCCTAAACGAAAGAATTGTCAATACATGCAAGACACTATTCTAGAATTGCTATTTTAGTTAGATTTTACCTCATTATTCACTCATGGTTCTCACAAACCTACTTATGGAGTTTAGTTACCCATGGTCATAATCACACTATTCATATATTTAATATAAGAATCCATGAACTTACTTTAATGAGAAAGAATAAACTCTAGAAATTCACTTGATTAATCAACAAAAACACAAACAATCAATTCCAGAAACTGTGTATCAATTACTGAAATTAATTCTTCAAAACTTGAACAAGAGAACTAAAAATTATTGCATAAGTCTAACTCGAAAAGTCTAACAGTCTAACCCCAAAAATGAGGTTTTTCGAACTATTTATAATAAAAACAAAAACCTAATAAAAGAAGGATTCTAATATCTGAAAATCTCTCCAAATGCATCTGAGTCGACGGACCTCGTGATGGACCGTAGTGGTCACGACGGGCCATCATGGCCTCCGTCATCCCATACTTCACAAATTTTTCTGCTTCTTTCTTCATTACCCTCAACGAACAGGTATGACGGACCGTTCCAAGCACAACGGTCCATCAAGGGTCTCCGTTCCATAATACTTTAAGTTCTTGGAATTTATGTACTGGGACTACTCTCTGATAATTACGACGAACCAGCAGAATTGACCGTCGTGGCTGTGACGGTCCGTCATGGACTTCCATAATCCCACACTAGATCAGACTTCCCCATCTTCCTTCATCAACTTCTCTCCTCACTACGATGCAACCTACGGACCGTCACAGACTCGACGGACCGTCATAAGCTCCGTAAGTAGTCTCTTCTGCAATTCTCGCTCAAAAACTTCCGCGTTCATCTTTGGACATATTTCATGTAAATAAGGAGAAACTTACATAAAAATCAATACAAAAAGGCTTTTGGACACACACTAAACTTAAGGAAAAAACATCAAAAATACCATGAAACCACGGTACATCAGTGATCGCTGAATGTGACAAACTTGGTATTACAGTATGAGTTTGAATATCTTTAGGATGATTTCTTATTAAACCACGTCAATGCATAATATTATTCATAATTGTGAACCATGTCACACTTATGAATAACAAACTATATGATGCTTAGGAAATTGTCATTTTCTTGAAAATCCAATGTCGTGCCTCTTGAGTGTAATTTATGTGTGCTTTCACCTAAACCTTGTAATGTGGTTATGGGTACGTATACTCGAAGAAGCTCTACATGAAGACTTGATGAA
This sequence comes from Solanum pennellii, assembly GCF_001406875.1. Taxonomy (NCBI): domain Eukaryota; kingdom Viridiplantae; phylum Streptophyta; class Magnoliopsida; order Solanales; family Solanaceae; genus Solanum; species Solanum pennellii. Next base: position 11,307,731 of record NC_028639.1, read on the forward strand.
GAGATTTCTAATGTGGGAGTTCCTCCTTGTAGAAATCGAGTTCCTCCTCTTGAAGAAGTAGTTAATAAATGATCATGTTCCGGCCAATCCTTTGATCATGACGGATGCTGCCATAAGGGCTTCGTTTCTCCAAATGGCCGAAGCCATTACTACTCAAGGTGACGGCCCAGGCTAATCGGGAGGTGGTACCCCGATGAAACCAACAAGTTAGCACCATAGCCTCTCGTTTGAGGTATTTCACTAGGATGAATCCTCCTACATACTATGGGTCCAAAGTTTAGAAAGACCCCCAAGAATTCATTGATGAAACCTACAAGATCCTCTATGCTTTGGGGTTGACTAATAGTGAGAAGGCCAAGTTAACCACTTACCAACACAAAGATGTGGCCCAAACCTTGTACGTCCAATGGAGAGACAATATGTCATTGAGGGATGGTCCGGTGACATGAAAGATTTTAAAGAAGGCTTTCTTGATAGGTTATTTCCTAAGGAAAAGAGAGAAACTAAGGTGGAAGAATTCATCAACCTTCGCCAAGGAGCTATGAATGTACTTGATTACTCTTTAAAATTTGCTAAGTTGCCAAGTATGCTCCTTTACGTTTTTGACCCTAGGAATAAAATGAGTCGCTTTGTGATGAGAGTGTCGGATGATTGAAAGAAAAATGTCATTCGGCTCTATTACATGATAATATGAACATTTCTCGTCTCTTGGTTCATTCTCAACAAGTGGAAGATACAAGGGTTTAGAGAAAGAGTAGAGATGCCAATAGGGCAAGGTCTTTTGATGGTGGTTCTTCAAAGGGAAGACTTAATATCCAAGACAAGCCTAAGTTCAAGAAGAGGCTCTCTAATCAAGTTTCTTCTAAGTTCCTTGAGGCTCCTGATGATATGGTGCCTAAACCTAAATCCCAAAAGGGAAAGGGTTGAAACTCACCTAGTGAGAAGCCTACTTGTACCAAGTCTGGTAAGGTTCATGTGGGCGAGTGCCTAGTGGGAACGGGAAATTGCATTGGTTGTGGAAAAAGGGGTCACAAAGTGATATATTGCCCTAATTTGAAGGGGCAAGACAAAGGGAGTAAACAAGAAAGTGGTTCAAATGTTGATCCTCCAAAGAAGAATTGCTTTTATGCTCTCCATTTTAGGGGTGAACAAGAGAGTTCTCCTGACATGGTGACCGGTATTTTAAAAGTCTTCTCTATTAATGTATATGTTTTACTTGATCCGGGTGCTACCCTATCGTTTGTTACTCCTTTGGTAGCTAGTGAGTTTGATATTTTACTCGACATCTTGAATGAACCTTTTTTGGTGTCTACCCGGTCGGTGAGTCGGTTTTTGCAAAGAGGGTATATAGAGATTGTCCTATAATGTTTCACAATATAATTACTTATGTTGACCTAGTTGAACTTGATATGGTCAATTTTGATGTTATATTGGGTATGGATTGGTTGCATGCTTGCTTTGCTACTATAGATTGTAGAACAAGTGTGATGAAGTTTAACTTTCCAAATGAACCTGTTTTAGAGTGGAAGGATTGAAATTATATTCCTAGAGGTCAAATCATTTCTTGTTTGAAATATTTCAAAATGAACTCTAATGGGTGTTTATACCATTTTGTAAGAGTCAACTATTTAGACTTCGAGATTCCTCCCATTGAGTCGGTCCCCGTAATGAGGGAATTTCCAGAGGTCTTTCAAAATGATCTTCCCGGAATCCCTCCCAAATGGGAATATGATTTTTGTATTGAATTGCTACCAGATACTAATCCCGTTTCAATTATTCCTTATCGGATGGCTCCGGCCGATTGAAATAATTGAATGCTCAACTCAAGGATTTACTAGACAAGGGTTTCATACAACCTAGTTTTTCCCTAATGGGCGCTCCGCTTTTTTTTTTGTAAAGAAGAAGGATGGGTCCCTTAGAATGTGTATCGATTACCGGCAATTTAACAAAGTGACCATTAAGAATAGGTATCCTCTCCCTCGGATTGATGACTTGTTTCATCAACTCCAAGGGGAAAGATACTTCTCTAAGATCGATTTTAGGTCGGGATATCACCAAATTTGGGTGAGAAATGAGGATATTCCCAAAATGATTTATAGAACAAGATATAGTCACTATTAGTTTAGGGTGATGTCATATGGGTAGACTAATGCCCCGGATGCATTTATGGACCTTATGAATAGGGTGTTTCCAAGTTACCTAGATTCCTTTGTCATTGTGTTCATTGACGACATCTTGGTATATTCGAAGAATGAGAGCAAGCATGTGGACCACTTGAAAGGGTTTTTCAACTCCTTAAAGAACATCAACTTTTTGCCAAGTATAGCAAATGTGAGTTTTGGTTGAGTTCGGTGGCTTTTGTTGTTCATATCATCTCTAGTGAAGGGGTAGAGGTGGATCCAAGAAAGACAGAAGCGGTCAAGAATTGTCCTAGACCATTGGCTCCAACCTATATTAGGAGTTTCTTAGGTCTTAGGGTTATTATAGAAGGTTTGTTGATGGGTTTACGTCTATTGCTTCTCCATTGACTACCTTGACCCAAAAGAATGTGAAGTTCGAGTGGTCGGAAGCATGTGAAAGAAGCTTCCAAATGTTGAAAGATTAGTTTTTCCCCATTCTGGTGTTGACCTTACTGGAGGGTACTAAGGGTTTCGTGGTATATTGTGATGCATCATGAGTGGGTTTGGGGTATTTTCTTATGCCACATGGGAAAGTCATAGCCTATGCCTCTAGGTAACTTATAATTCATGAGGAGAATTACCCGACTCATGATCTTGAGTTAGCGATGGTTGTTTTTTCTTTGAAAATATGGAGGCATTATTTGTATGGGGTTCATATTGATGTGTATACCGACCATAAAAGTCTTCAATATGTTTTTACCCAGAAGGAGTTGAATCTCCAACAATGAAGGTGGTAAGAGTTGTTGAAAGATTATGACATGAGTGTGATGTATCACCACAGTAAAGCTAATGTGGTTGTGGACGCACTAAGTCGTATGACTATGGGTAGTGTGTCTCATGTAGATAAATTCAAGAAAGACCTAGTGAAGGATGTTGATAGGTTGGCTCGTTTGGGTGTCATATTGGAAGATTCTCCAAATGGTGGTATTATGGTTCATCACAACTGCGAATCATCCTTGGTGGTTGAGGTGAAGTCTAAGCAACAACTTGATCCTTTATTGATGGAGTTGAAGGAATCGGTCCTTGGTAATCTTAATGAGTCATTCTTCCAAGGGAAGGATGGTGTTTTGAGGTACCAAAGAAGGTTGTGTGTACCCAATGTGGATGATTTGAGAAATAAAATCCTAGAGAAAGCTCATGGGTCCTGTTGTTTGATTCATTCGGGTTCTACTAACATGTATCATAACCTTAGATGAGTGTTTTTGTGGGATGGCTTGAAAAAGGATATAGCGGATTTGTTCCAAAGTGTTTGAAATTGCCAACAAGTGAAAGTCAAGCACCAAAATCGGGTGGTTTACTTCGAGAAATCCAAGCTCCCGCTTGGAAGTGGGAAGACATTAATATGAATTTTTTAGTGGGTTTACCTCGGACTTGAAGGAAATATGCCTCTATATGGGTGGTGGTGGATAGATTGACTAATTTCTGTCCTTTTTATCCCCGTTAAGTCCACTTACTCGGCGGAAGATCATGCAAAGATCTATATAGATGTGATTATGAGTCTTCATGGTATTCCATTATCCATCATATTGGATAGGGGCACACAATTTACATCTAGGTTTTGGAGTGTTTCAAAAACGAATGGGTATGCAAGTTAAGTTGAGCACCACTTTTCATCCCCAAACGGATGGCCAATCATGGTGTACTATACAAACTCTTGAGGATATGCTTAGAGCTTGTATCATTGACTTGAAGGGTATTTGGGATGAGCACTTGCCTTTGGGTGAGTTCTCTTATAACAATCGTTATTCCTCAATATCCAGCGCTCCTTTTTAAGCTTTGTATGGTAATAGGTCTAGGTATCGTATTGGATGGTTTGAGGTTGGTGAATCCTCGCTTCTTAGTCCCAAATTGATCGATAAAACCTTGGAGAAGTTTCACCTAATAAGCAATAATTTTCAAACAGACTATAGTCAAAAAAAGTCTTATGCCGACAATAGGAGAAGTGCATTAGCATTCGAAGAAGGTGATAAAGTGTATATGAAAATCTCACCCATGAAAGGGGTGGTAAGATTTTGCAAGAAAGGGAAGTTAAGTCCTCGTTATGTGGGTCCTTATGAAATTTTTCAAAGAGTTTGCAAGGTTGCATACGAGTATAGATTACCTAGTAACTTATCTTCGATTCATCCCGTTTTCCATGTATCTATGCTAAAGAAGTGCATTGGTGACCCAGAGTCAATTCTTCCTATTGAAAGTCTTGGAGTGAAAGAGAACCTTTCCTATGAGGAGGTTCCGGTTCAAATCCTTGATCGTTGTAACATTAAAGAAAATGTACTTGTCTAGTGAAGAGTCTATTAGGTTTTAAGAATATGTATTAGGGTATATAGGCATCCAGATGCCCAATAGTTAGTAATATTGGGCATGTTGGAGAATATTGGCTTAAGGGTGTTAGCCAATTTCTATGTATTAAGATACCCCTTGATGTTTAATTGCTCCAATCAAAGCTTTTTTAGGAATTGTACTTGCAATGAAGACCCTAAGATAAAGTTTTGATTTCATAAATTACACATTAGGTGCAAGTGATCCAAGTGTCAAGCCTAGGTACCATGGCACATGATAATTTAAAATGATCATGTAGATTAAGCAGTGCCGAAGGACATAGTGAGGGTCAGTGTACAAGAAATGCGAAACAACACATGTGCAAGCACAATTGTAACAAATGTGAAAGCACATGTGCAAGAAGATGTGCTTTCCGGCCAAGAGACAAGCAACCAGCCCCAACCGAATTCGGTTAGGGTGGTTAGAGGTCAGGCGCATGCACGGGTAAAGCATGTGGGGCCTAGATTCCTAACTAACCCTAGGCTCTAAATAACTTACCTAACTAGTTAACTAACCTAGGACTAACCAAAATTAACTAACTAGTGTGCCCAAAATCCTAATACCTAACCGGGTGACACTAGTCGGGTAACTAACTAAAAAAACATCCTATTACCTAACCTAGGATGGTCCAAAGAGGTTGGTTATGGTTGTAGTGACTTAGGGGTACTTTAGTAATTACCCTAGGTCACCTAATTAATTAAATTAGCAACTTAATTAATTAATTAAAATACAAGGTCAAAGCCGAATCCCTTAGGAAAATTTTAGATTTTGTTAAGTCAAATGTTCTCCTATTTTTAGTCAATTTAGGAGGGGCGTTTTTGTAATTATCTAATTGATTTATTTAATTAAGTTAATTATTCTAATTTGAATTAGTCATATTCAGTTCCTATACTTATACTCACATTTAATCACTAGAAAACTTACCACTAAAAAACAGTAAACAAACGACTGAAAATCAGAAAGGTTCTCCTTAGGCGATTTCAAGGTGATTCTTCAAGGTTTTTGTGCAAAGTACAAGGTGATATTTGTAGATTCAATTCTACAGTAAGGTATGGGTTTTCTCTCTACGATTCCTTTCCCCAAGAGGCTTTTCAAATGTTTTAAATTCAAGAAATCTAAAACTAGGGTTGTTCCCTATGAAAGTTTCGAATGTTCATTTCCCTAGTTCTACCTATTTCCGATTCTAGTAGTATGTATAATGCAAAATCTCAAACATGTTGTTGGTATGTGGTGCTAACTGATCATTATTTGTAGGTTTCTATGATTTAATAATGTCGAATGAGACCTATAGGTTAGATCGGTATGATTAATGCCTAATTGTGTTCGAGAAGATGAAATTGTTATAAGTCGTTTATGAAATTCAATTTATTATTGAAAAGAATGATGTTTTCGTATTACTCTTTCTGTTTAGAGTAATATGATTGTAAGTGTTTGGAATGCAATGTTTCCCAGAAGAAATAAGAAATGAATCAGAGCTAATTAATGAATCTTCAATGCCAAATCAACTTTATAGCTTTGCCAAATTAAGCACTGAATTGTTCTTATGATTAAAAGTTGGCTGCTTTAATTGATGAGATTATTATAGTATATACATCAATTTAATTAACTTGGCTAGTGATAACATCATGACAAGTGTTTAGTGAATGTTGGGTTTATACCAATAAATTGACTAACAATATTATTTCCAAAATATGATATAAAGTTGGCTAATGACTAAATCATACAAATCTTACATGGCCAATATAAATTATGTTATTTCTTGTAAGGCCAAATACATGTTAAAGATTGACTTGACAAGATGTAACTCAATAAACTCATAACCTAGGGTATGCCAATGATTGGGACAAGTCCTAACATACCCTATCCACACGAACTTGTAAACGTAATAGCATTTTAAATAAGATCTTATAAGTGCCATAAAGAATGGTACAAGACTATCAATGAATGTTGAACAAGATACGGGGAGTAATGAAACAACTAAAAGCTATGAGTTATGAAATTGGCCTAATATAGAGTGTTAATGGAAGTGAGGGAAGTCTCCCTAACACTTAAACGATTACGTCTAAGATACTCACATAAGAGGGTGCTAGAAACCGTGATACAAGTCTCACTCGCACCATGATAATAATGTAAAATTTGAGTTCATATTCATCAAATACAAAAAAGGGATGACCATTCATCCATTGAGCTAAGTATAAATCATACTAGAAGTGAGTTTCCATAATGCATGAGTCAACACTAAAAGATGTAAAATTATAAGAAATTGAGCAAATCATTAATAGATTAGCAATGAGCTTGTTCAAGAACATGTAAGCCTCATGAGATGAGACTACCACCAAGGTGGATAAGAGTCTCCAAAATCTCCTAGTTTTTGAACTATGTTGCCAGCATAGGCACTAGCCAGTGGATTCCACCTAAGAGTGCTAGATAGTATTCGGTTTTACTTTGGCCGGTAAACCACCTCTTTTCAGTGTGGGGAAGACACTAGATTTCATGTTAGCTCACATGATCTATGTCGGTTAAATGCTCAATAAAGTATTCGGTTTCACTTTAGCCGCGAACCACCTCTTTTTGGTGTGGGGAAGACACTGGACTTGGTTTCACTTTAGCAGGTGAACCACCTCTTTTTGGTGTGGGGAAGACACTGGACTCGGTTTCACCTTAGCCGGTGGACCACATCTTTTCGGTGTGGGAAAGACACTGGATTTCATGTTAGCTCACATGATCTATTTCAGTAATAAAGTAATAAAAAAAGAAAGTAACATAAAGTGAACAGTATATAAAAGAAGAACAAATCTAAGTTCAAAGTGAACTAAGTAAGCAAGAGCTTAAGAATATCAATCATCAGTGTTTGGTAAGAATGAAGTCGTAACAGTTTTTGGTTTATGCTAATATTGGAGTATGAATATATTCCCCAAGATCTTTATTTTATGAAAATAATCAAAGAATAGGCATAGCAAATAAAGATTGGCTCATAAATACATTCATGCCCAATCTAACAAGAATGAGAAATATAACTTGTGAGTAGGGTAGCCAAATAATTTCCTTAGTCCTTCAAGTTACTTACTCGATTCATTGTAGCTATGGGATTACAATGAATCATTGCACTTGTAAGTAAAATATAGGATCAAAGGAGATCATTGAACTACACAACAGAAAGAAGAAAAAACTAAAATATAAACTAAAGGCTTGAAGGTGAGATTTCCGCCTAAGGGAGTAAAATTATTAGGTTTTGTTTGAGTTGTTCTAAAATTATGTTCATGATTCCAATGTCTTATGTTCATATAGAAAACGAGTTGTGTGCTTTAAATGCATGAAAACATGTCATATTCATAGCATGATTCCAAATAACAAATTAGGAAAGTATATTGATTTCACTTTCCAGAAACGACATGTTGCTATAGGAAGAGCTTTCCTTGATCATGAATAATCCTTATGTGTTTATGTGCATACACCCATACTTAGTACAAGTGTGTACTAACCCATATACTATTTGTATAGGCGCAGGTCCGAGAGAAGATTGAAGATTCGTTGAAGCGGTTTGAATTAGTGATCTCCAGAATTTGGTAGGTCCTCTCGAGTTCGAGGATGCCTACGTTTATTATTCTAGATTGAATACATTAAATATAGCTAGTGCATGTTATCCCTAGCGTCTTATTTCAAATTTGTTCAAGCGTTTGTATTAAGACAGGTTTGGCAAACTATTATTAATATTATGATTCCTTATTTCAATTGTTTAATCTATTGAAAGATGGTTGTTTTGTTTGAGCTTATTAGTATATCACTCTTATGCAATAATTATATGAAGTCTAGGTACACTTCATTAAGTTTAAAAGTTTTAAATTTCCTCAAATTTAACTATATGATTGTGATGAAAGCTAAGAAGAGGTTTGTCTGCGACCACTAAGAGGTTAACGACGCCGGTCTCATCTGGGGTCTGAATCCAGGTGTGACAATCATCAAGTGAAGCGGTTGAGGAATAAGTAAATTTCCTCCGTAAAGGTGTTATGGATGAACCACCTAGTTGAGGGAGCAACATTGGAGGCCGAGGCCGACAAGAAGTCCCGTTATCCTAATCTCTTTTCTAGATAAGATTATTTATTCCAATTAATGATGAAAATAATGAGTTAATTTCAACTTGACTTGATTTTCAAAGATATGCATGTTTATGGTAAAAGGTTTATGTTAAAAATGAACTATAAGGAAAATTGCTCTTTTGCTTGAATTGCACTTAATTGTGCATTTGGTACGTTGTTGCCTTCACAATATGATATTGAGCATTTTGGTAGTTTGATCAAGAAAATTTGGTATAATTGACTCATAAATGATATGTTGAGCTCATGTTGTTGTTGTGAGAAGGAAATACTTCATATTAAGACTTAAAGACCTTAAGTGTGGAAATTGATGTTTTTGAGTCATTTATGTAAATGGCATGATTATGTGTTTAATGGAGTTGTGCAAAGCTCCTTGAGTTTTAAATCATATGGAAGTTGATATTGATGTGGTATATTGTTGGTTGGGCTGCTAGTCTTGAGTCTATCGGCCCTTTTAAAAGTTCAGTGTAATTCGGGGACGAATGTTTCTAAGGTTGCGGGGGGAATAATGTAACATTCCGAAAAGTCGAGACCTAATCTAGAGCCTAACATGAGTTTCTAAAGGTTTAGTTACTGCTGTAAGACCTAAAATAATGTTTATAAGTCATCCGAGATATTTTAGATCCCAGACGTCAAGGAACGACCATGATGTCCGAATTAGCATTAATTGAACTAATTGACGTCGCTAAGTTTGGTGAAGGTTTCGGAGGGTCAAATGAAGTCTACAACTTGTAAAAAGAATTTGGATTGATAGAGTGTAGTATAGAGGGTCTAAATGTCAAATAATGATGCCCCGAGAACAATCTTGAACGGTCCTTGAGGAGTACCCCAATGTAGGTGGGCGGGCTACCACCGCAGCCTGCGTGACTCAAGAATAAGTGGGCAGCTGAACAGCACGCACCCGGCACGGACCTACTTCCTCAATTCATATTTGATAAATAAAAATGTGTGTTGGACTCGCGACGTGGAGCCACTTCCCTGATTTGGTAAAATCGTATTTTTGACATTTTGACTTCACAAAAGGACCCATTTAAGTGAGAGGTGTTTTTGCTAATTTAGGGGGTAACTATATTTTAAATTAGGTTCAGTATTAAGCTATTTTTACTCACTCCAAACCCAATTCCAAAAATAAACCCAAAATCTTTCACCTCTCTCTACTTTCTCTCTCCCCAAATTCCCCCATTGAAGAAGGAACAAAGCTTGAAGAAGAAGGTCAATTTCTCAAGGATTTCACTTCAGTTTCGTGGATTTATCTTCATTAAGGTATGGGTTCTTGAATCTTGGGATTTCTTTCCCCAATAGGTCCTATTAAAGTTGATTTCTAAATTACCCAATTCCGTGGGGTTTTCCAATTCTAATGGGTTCTCTTCTAAACTTCAAATTGATGATAAATTGTGATTTCCTATAACTGATTTAGTACATATAGTTGCTTAATTGATGTTAATTCATTCAATTTCATGTTGATCATGTTCCCTTCCACACTTCCCCGAAATCTTAGATCTTGGTCATGTAATTATGGGAAATGAAGAATGAGTTGATTATTAGAATTGTTTTATCTATTCTAATTCATGTATGGATTGACTAGGGTAATGTATGGTTGGTATTTTATCTAATTCTTGATGAATTCATGTTTAACCCTAGTTCCCCTAACCCTAGGTTATGAATTGATGTTAATTGAGATAGTGATGATGCAATTAACCTAGTTCTTGTGTTAATTACTATTGATTGATGTTACTACACCTATGTTAGATATAATTGGTTGGTTGATGGTAAGACCATGAGGTAAGTCTTTATGATCCTAATTTTTACTTCAGTTGGGATGGCTTTGTGATTGATGATGTAGTTCAATTAAAACATGACTTGTGATTAGCCTAAGTATGTGTTTGTATGATGTTGAATTTAAAGGTCTTGACTATGTGATTGTGATATACTGCTTAAGACTAAAATTATATAAGGTTGGATATGAAGTACCTATTTTTCTTATTATGACATGATGATGATGTTATGCTAATCTCACATATGAGGGTTGCCATGAAAGGATATTCTCATGCAATTCCTAATGAGCTAATGACAATGACTTTACAAGGGATTAGACCCTATGACCTAAACTAAGTGATGTATTAATAAATAAAGACATTTCAAAAGGGACTTAGCATAACACCGAGTGAACTTGACAATGAGAGGTGTTAGCTTCCCGATGAGGAAGATTCACCCTATAGTTCCACATAAGGTGTTGACTCCCCTATGAGGGACACTCACCCTATGGATTATCAAGAGATGAGGATCCAATGGCAATATGCATTTAGAGGGTTCAATACATATCTCCTATTTCTGGAACAGTGTTGCCCCCATAGCAAGACTAGCTAGTGGATCCACCTAGAAAGCTGCGTTAATGTTTAGTTCTACTTTGTCCAGTAGACCACCTTCCATCGGTGTAAGGTTTTACAACACCGGATTCCACACTTAGCTCTTGTGGTCTATGTCAGTTAAGGCAGGTGTTCCTTAAAGTAAAATTAAGTAATGGACTATACACTAACTAGGGTGACTTGAGGGGTTTGACTTAGCCTAGGTAGGGTTATGGGACTCTACCTACGCCTTGCACTAGTTTGCCTTGAGGGAATCCTTAGGTAGTTGTTCTTGTGTTATTATAATACATATGCTATGAATATGATGATTTTACATGTTGATGATCCGATATGTCGTTAGTTTCATTTATGAATATGCTATTGGTCTATATTGTTAAATGTGATGATGACTACTATTGATGTTATGTTATATTGAGTGGATGTTGCTTATGATTCTTTGTTTGGTTTACTTGATTGAGTAAGGTTATGAGGATTTAGTTGGTTATTGCACTTGTTGGATTAATCATGGGTTATGGGTAAGGGTCTTGCTAATGTTATGATGTTATGAACTCTTATGCATGCTTCTTGATTTTATGAATTGATGTTGGAGTTGTCTTGACTATGCACTCAATTATGTGGATATACGTGTTGATTTGAATATACTTGTTTATGTTGGTATTGTGTTGTACATGGTTTAGGCTTATGAATATGTAAGTATTGACTTATATGAGCTCTTGATTGTGCATAATGCTTTTGAAAGAACTTTTGCATGGATTTGAACAAATGTCCACTTTAGCATGATTTGACTTGTTTATGTACAGATACTTATACTTAGTATAAGTGTGTACTAAACCCATGTTTATGTTTACTACAAATTGTAGGATCCAGCCGATGAGCTTCGTTGAAGGTCATTGAAGACTACTTTGATGTTCCCCATGTTTTCGGTAGGTCCTCACCTTCCGAGGACGATGCCACTATATTGCTATTTGATATTGTTTAGTCCTAAAGATAATTTAGTTCATTCTCTTTCTTTGTTGACTTTGTATATGCCTATATAAGGCCTTTATAGTAATAAAGTATGGGTTGAACCCAAGTTGTTGTATTCGACATAGATGGTTTAATATGTGACGCATTCTGGACTTCTTATGAATATATATATATA
>NC_028639.1:11320166-11345093 GCF_001406875.1 Solanum pennellii
ATACCATGCTTCTTTTTCACAAATAATACTGGAGCGCCCCATAGAGATATGTTTTGTTGAATGAGACCTTTTACTAGCAAATCTTATAGTTGACCTATCAATTCTTTCAACTCGGCCGGAGACATCCTGTAAGGAGGGATAAATATGGGTTTAGTATCCCGTAAAAGATCAATGCGAAGGTCTATTTCCTATTTGAGGAATTCCGGGCAATTCATTAGGAAAGGTTTCTGGAAACTCCCTCACTACGGGGACCGACTCTAATGAAGCGGCCTAAAATTCAATGTCCTTGACCCTAACAATGTGATACATGTACCCCTTTGCAATCATTTTTCTTGCTTTTAGGTATGGAACAATTTGACCTCTAGGCATAGTGTTTCCCCTTTTCACTCTACAATGGATTCATTTGGGAATTGAAATCTAGCTACCCGAGTTCTACATTCAATTGAAGCACAACATAAATGCAGTGATTCCATGTCTAAAATTACATCAAAATCAAGCATATCTAGTTCAACCAAATAAACTTAAGTGACTCTATGAGATTATGATATAGGACAAATCATATAGACTCTCTTTTCTAGAACTGTGTCACAAACCGTGGTAGACACCAAAAAATGTTAATCTAAGACATGGGGAGTACATAATAATTTCATAGCCACTAAACGAGTTCAAAAGAAAGAGTGTCATCGGGGTATAACAATGCATAAACATCAACTGTAAATACTTTCAACATACCGGTAACAACATTCTCAGAGCCCTCTTGATCACTTCCGGATTGGAGAGCATGGAAGGGATTCTTCTTCGGAGCATCATAATTAAAATCACTTGCTTGTGCTTGCTTGTTCTCCCTCTCTTGAGCTCATAACATGGGACAATATATCTTCATATGACCACTCTTCCCACAACTAAAGAAATTACCCGTGCAAAGTAGACACTTTCCTTTATACTTTTTACCACACTCTTCACAACTAGGTCTTTCAACAAAAGAGCCACCAAATTTTCCTCCTTATGGATTAGAATTAGACACTCTACATTTGTTGACCCTTAGAGAATTTGAAGAAACTTGGTTTTAAAACCTCTTCTTAAACTTTGGCTTATCTTGGATCTTAAGTTTACCTTTCGAAGAACCTCCATTATTAGACCTTTCCCTCTTCACATCACTAGTCTTCTTTCTAAGCCTAGTCTCCTCAATTTGTTGAGCATGCAATATTATACTTTAGAGATACATATTATCATGAAGCATTGTCGCATGACATTCTTCCTCAATGGCATCAGACACACCCGTCACAAAGAAACTCATTTCATCTCTAGGATTAGACACCAAAGATGGAGCGTACTTGGACAACTTAGTGAACATCAATTCGTATCGTTGAACACTCATACCTCCTTGACAAAGGTTGATGAATTATTCAACTTTAGCCTACTTTTTCTCTCTAGGGATGAACCTATCAAGGAATGTCTTCCTAGAAACTTCCCAACTTATGGGACCATAGCTCTTTACAATGAAATGAATCATAATATTAAGTACATAATTAGTCTATACAAAATACAAAGAAACATAAGTGGCATTATGTTGTCCTCGGAACATCAGCACATACCAAAGTCTTGAAAAATGCAATCCAAGCCTTCCTTCATCTCAATTATAACCTACTAGCCCGAACCTACACTTGGTAGAAAAATAATATAAATATGGATGACTAAATTCAACTTGTACTAAGTATGGAAACTATGAAATTAAAACCATTGAAATATGCACAAAAGGGACCTTTAGTTGAAACTCTGCTATTTCAAGTTATAAGCCATAATGAAAATTCAAGTAAGGCATAATCGATCCATACCATAAGATAAAGAGATATTTTATGATCATAAGTAACATTATGCATAGCCATAGTTCATATCTTACCTTGTTTGAGTTCAATCATCATCAGCAAACCATAAAGACACCCCATGACCCCCTTTTCAAGTTCACTTGTCCAATGTACAATGAACTTTTCGTATTAAGAAAAGTCATCAATAAGACATAAGTATTGTCACATACATAATTAAAATCGTAAAAGGTGAAACCAACCTTAACATCATACATAAGTAATCATACATAAGTCATCGTACATAAGAGACTCACATAAGAACTAATCAAAGAACCCACTTGTGTAATGCATAGGCAGAGTCTCATAACCTTACCTACACTAAGTAGTAACCCTCAAAAATCCCTAGTGTAACATTCCAGAAAATTTCATGTCTAGTGAAGAGCCCAACACGTCTTTAAAAATGCGTGTTGGGGATATTTATAGGCATTCCAATGCCCAATAATGAGAAATATTGGGCATAGTATAGAAAATTGTTTAAGGGGTATCAGCCAATTTCTATATAATACCCAAATAAGCAAAATATTGGGCATAGTAGAAAATATTGTCTTAAAGGGTGTTAACCAATTTTTCTAAGTATAAATGAGCTTGTTTAAGATATGTATCTGCAATGAAGACCCTAAGCTAATAAAAATGACATCTCAACAAAACATATGAAGTACTAGGCATCCAAGTGTCAAGCCTATCCAAGTGTCAAGCCTAGCACCATTTCACATAACCATTGAAAATGATCATGTAAATTAAGTAGTGCCCAAGGACATATAGCGGGTCCTTAGGATAATAAGTAAATATTCCAACTAGAACATCAAGAATAGTTAGTAAGGAAAGTATTACCAACCCATGTGCAAGCACATGGGCAGAGCATGTGGGAATCAGCCATAGGAGGGGACCACCCTAACCGAATTCAGTTAGGGTAGTTAAGGGGCAGCATGTGCGGACGGGTCCCTCCATGTGGGGCCTAACCAGCTAACAAACTCTAGGATCTAACTAATTGTCCTAACTAGCTAAATAACCTAGGACCAACCGAAATGTACCCACTAGTACACCCGACAACCTAGGACTAAACCGCGTTGAGACTAACCTAATACTGGTTAAAGAGACAACCTAGTACCTAACCTAGGATAGTCCAAAGAGTTAGTTATGGTCCTAACAACTTATGGGTACTTTAGTAATTCCCCTAGATTACCTAATTAATTAATTTAACAACTTAATTAATTAATTTAGAAGGGCTAAAACCGAAACTACAAAGGAAGTTTCTTGATTTCGGTTAAGACAAGAAAGGGACAACTAGTACCTAATGGTCCTAAAGAGTTGATTATGGTTCCAATGACTTAAGGTTACTTTAATAATTACCCTAGATACATAAATAAATTAAATTAAGGTTTTAATTTATTAATATAAAGTCAAAATGTTTACTGAAACCATAGTGTACACCAAATTATAGATTTTGGGTCAAGTGAACATTCTCCTATGTTTAGTCAACTTAGGAGGGGCATTTTGGTAATTAATTAGTTAGTTTATTAAATTAACTTATTAAACCTTAGATGAATGAGTCAACATAATTTTCTACGACTAAGACTCACGTTCAATCACTAAGAGTTTCACAAAACGCAAAAAAGAAAACAACAAAGCAAAAACGGAAAAGATGCATAAGACGTTCTTAGGGGATTTCAAGGGTTCTTCAAGGTTTCGTTCAAGGTGATTTTAGTAGATTAAGTTTTAAATAAGTTATGGGTTTCTCTCCTGGAATTCTTTATCCAAGAGTAATTTCCTTCGGACGATTCATGAGATCTTGAAAACTAGGGTTGTTCCCATCGTTCTCGTCGAACTTCCTTTCCCTAGTATCCTTGTACGATTTTAAATGTTGAATAGGTTAGAGATCATGTTGTTGGTATGTTATGCTGGCTGATCTTAATGTGTAGGGTTCTTGAATTATGAATGGCGAATGAACCTATGAAATTTTTAACCGTATGAAATTAAATGTTTACAACGTGAATTAAGAATCGAGGATATGCTAGTTACGTCCATAAATGTTTAAGTGCTGATTTGTTTGTCCGAATGTTAACTTGATGTTATTGTAATGTTATGAATATGTTATATTCATAAATTTTAATATGATGTTGTCCAACATGTTTAAAAATGTTACCGTTAAAGTCATGAACTAAGATTGGTTAAAAGGACCTCTATGAATTCACATCTTGAGTGTATTGCTTATCTTATGCCAATAAATTGGCTAACAGTACATTGTTCCAAAAGGATGGTTGCAAATGGCTATAAATTTATGTTAAATGATTGAAGTATTGGCTAATTGTTCATACATATTAAATTTAAATATGAACACACGTAAAATTTGCTTATGCCAACAAAAAAATGGTTATGTAGTTTAATATGCAAGTGTTTAGGCCAAGACTAATCATATGTCAATCTTTTGTAGTTAGAGTAAAGAAATGACAACATAAGCACTTCTAAACAAATTCAATGAACCCATTTCCAAGAGCATGCCATTCATTGGCACAACTTCCAATATGTTCTACAAGAATGATATATGAACTTATGAAACTCATTGAATGAAGTGCTCATCGTCCATTATTGATGACATGAAGCTACTACACTAAAGAAAGTAAGTAACGTTAGAAATAACATAACTAAAGAGGTCTAAGTTAAAGAAATGACCAGAATGAGGTGTTAAAGGAAGTGATACAAGCCTCACTTACACCATAGCTACTATGTTAAAAATACTCACGAATGAAGGTGTTAGAATGTGTGAGACTAGTCTCACTAACACCAAAGGATGATATGTAAGGACAATTCACGTTTCATCAATGTAACGTAAGGATTACAAGTCATCAATAGAGTAAGTAGTTATCAATTTAGAAGCAAGCTTCCATAATGTTTGAGTCAACTCTAAAAGATAAAGAATATAATGAAAGTGAGAAAGCACCAATAGACTAGTTATGAGCATGTGCTTGCCCGTGTAAATCTCATGAGATGAGGCTACCACCGAGGTGGATAAGTAGTCTCCTTAAGTCCCTAGTCTTCGAACTATGTCTAGCCAACATAGGAACTAGCCTGTGGTTTCCACCTAAGATAGCAAGGTATGTTTGGATTTCACCTTGGCCAGTGCGATCACCACTTTTTGATGTGGGGTAGACATTTAATTTCATGTCTAGGTAACATGATATATATCGGTTAATGCTCAAAACATGTTCTTGATTCACTATAGCCGTGAGGCACTCCTTTTCGGTGTTGAGTGAACACCTAAGAGTGATTCGCCTTATCCGGGAATCACCCCTTTTCAGTGTAAGTAAGACACTGGATTTCATGAATAGCTCACATGATCTAGATTCATTTTAATATGTGAATCACCTCTTTTCGGTGTGGGGAAGACACTGATCTCAAGTTAGCTCGCATGATCTTACTTCTAAAGATGTCTCTACGAAAGCAAGGATGAATGATGATGGAGCGTATGATCAAAGTGAGCTATGAAGAATAGCTTAAGAATGTCAATTACCAATATCAATACTTATGAATTTTCAGCAAATAATGGGCAAGGACAAATAAGATTGGTTTATAATGACTTCTTATATGATGTCAATAAAGGAGAGTAGAAGCATAATGACAACTCGAAACCTCATAACTTCCCTAACATGAATGTAAAGAAACATATGGCATAGCCAATGGAGATTGGCTTATGAAATTTTAATGGATACATAGAGTAACGAATGACTCATTGTGAGGTAGTTAAATCATTCCTTAGTCCTCGGATTACTTACTTGATTCATTGTGGGTATGGGACTATAATGAATCATTGCACTTGTAAGCAAAACATAGGATCAATGGAATCATTGAACTACACAACAAGAAGAAGGAAAAGACTGAAAAAAAATTTTAAGTGTAAAAATAGGGGCTCTCGAGTTTAGCATAGCAAAATTTCAAATTTTTGCTCGAGTTGTTCTAAAATTATATTGATGATTCTAATGACTTGTAATCCCATATAAAATGAGTGGTGTGCTTTGAATGCATCAAAATACGTTGTATTCATACCACAATTCACAAATAATGAATTAGGAAAGTCTAGTGAAGTCACTTTCCAGAAAAGACATGTTGTTTAGGAAGAGCTTTCCTTGATCATGCATAGCCTTATGTATATGTGTGCATACACCCATACTTAGTACAAGTGTGTACTAACCCTATACAATTAATTGTTTTTATAGGTGAAGGTCAGAGAGCAGATTCAAGATTCATTGCAGCGGTTTGGACATCAACGTTCTCCTAACCATTTGGTAGGTCCTGTTGATTTTGAGGATGCTACAGTTTTAGTCTAGCCTAGTAGTACACATAGCTAGTGAATGTTGTCCCTACAGTTTCTTTCATACTTTCATTTTGAAGCTTATAATAAGGTCGTGTTTGGCAAACTTATTTATGATATATTCATATTCTGTGTCGACTTGATTATTTATGATAGATGGTTGTTCTTTACTTTGAGCTTAGTATATGATGTAACTATGAATTAACTATATGAAGTCTATCTATACTACATAAATTTAAAAAGTTTTGAATTTTTTCCGCTAAAAATAACCATATCAATGTTATAAATGCTAGAAGAGGTTTGTCTACGACCTTAGAGAGGTCAACGACGCCAGTTGCAATTTGGATTCCAGAATTCGGGTCGTGACAAACTTGGTATAATAGCATGAGGTTAAATAACCTAGGAACTAAAGCTCAAAATAACCACGTTACATAATTTCTAGCTAATGGTTGTAAAGCGCGCCACAATCATGACTTAGAGACTATGCGATGATAGGAAATCTTCCTTTCTTCTACTCTTTATCGTGCTATATGGAATTTCGACATCTTGTCTCATTAAAGAATCTAACTCTCTTCTTGTATCTACATGTATAAAATGAATATAAGGAGAAATGCAGGTAGGAGAGTTGGTAAGGCAGCTGTTGAAGGAAACTAAGTTCCTCCTCAAGCCCCAGCTGCTGCAGATCAAGTGCCTGTCAACCCAGCTAGATGGACAGATGGTGAACTGAGGGAGGCATTGCTTCAAATGGCATAGGAAATCACCACTCAGGCCCAGACCATCACGGCTCAAGCCACAAGAGAGGGTGCTCCCAAGGAGAACCAGCATGCTGGCACTATGGCTAGCAGGCTGAGGGACTTCACCATAATGAATCCCCCAGTTTACTATGGATCCAAGGACTATGAGGATCCTCAGGATTTCGTGGATGACGTCCACAATATACCATGTACTATGGGATTTAATGAGGAGGCAAAGGTTGAATTGACTGCATATCAGCTCAAAGTCGTGGCACAGGTTTGGTACCGGATGTGGGCAGATGGTCGAGCACTAAAAGATGTTCCCATCACTTGGGATGTTCTCAAGACTCCCTTTCTGGAGAGGTTCTTTCCTAGAGAGCAAAGGGAAGCCAATGTTGAAGAGTTCATCAACCTGAGACATGGAGTTATGTCTGTCAAGGAGTATTCCTTGAAATTCGTTAAACTCTCAAAGTATGCTTCTTCTCTAGTGGCAAATAGCAGGGACGAAATGAGCAGGTTTGTGACTGTAGTGTTTGAGGATCTAGTGAAAGATTGTTGGGCAGCCATGTTGTATGACAACATGGATCTTGGAAGGTTGATGGTTCAGGCTCAGCAAGTGAAGGAGAGTCGCCGTAAGAGGAGTGTTCATGAAGGCAAGAAGCCTAAGACTGCGGACCAGACTGGTTCTATCTCAGGTAGGGCCTTATTTAGAGTCCAGAATAGGCCTAAGTTCATGAGGTATTCAGGTAATTCTGCTTCTTCAGGAAATGTGAATGCCAAAGTGAACAAGTCTGTCCCCAGAAAGGGCAATGATCGGAACATCTATCGAAAAAGCAACCCTTGTGGTAAATGTGGATGTTCTCATGGAGGTGAATGTTTAGTAGGTACTAATGCCTGCTTTGGGTGTGGCAAGACTGGACACATGGTCCGAGATTATCCTCAAATGATGAATCCGGCCAAGGCATATGTTCAACCTCGGCCAAATGCAAATGCTGCAGCCGAACCTCCTAAGAGGAACCAATTTTATGCGTTGAAATGTAGAGAGGAGCAAGAGAAGTCAATTGATGTAGTCACGGGTACGTTGCATGTCTTTTCTTTCCCTGTGTATGCATTTTTAGATCCAGGATCGACTCTATCATTTGTTACTCTTTTGATAGCTAATAGATTTAATGTGTTTCCTGAAATCTTGCATGATCCGATTCTAGTAAGTACTTTTATAGGGGACGGCATTAGAGCAGAAAGAGTGTATAAAAATTCCCCAATTCACATCCTTGATAGAGTCACTCAAGCTGATCTTGTGGAATTGGCCATGCTCGATTTTGATATAGTCTTGGGTATGGATTGGCTCCATAAATGTTATGCCACAATAGACTGTCGAAACAGGGTAGTGAGGTTTCAGTTTCCAAATAAGTTAGAGATGGAATGGGAAGGGTGTGGTTCAAGTCCAGTCGGCCAAATTGATTCACACTTAAAGGCAAATAAGATGATAGCTAAATGGCATTTATACAACTTAGTTAGATTCAATGACTTAGATCAAGAAGTTCCTTCCATAGACTTTATGTCAATAGTGAATGAGTTCCCAGATGTTTTTCCGAAGGATTACCAGGAGTCCCTCCTGAACGTGAGATTGACTTTTGTGTTGATTTATACCCCAACACAAAGCTAAATTCTATTCCCCCGTATCGGATGGCACCAGCTGAACTCAAAGAGTTGAAGTTGTAGTTAAAAGATCTACTTGATAAGGCATTTTCCCATGGGATGATCCAGTGTTGTTCGTAAAGAAAAATGATGGGACCTTAGAATGTGCATCTATTATCGGCAACTCAACACAGTCACTATAAAGAATAAGTACCATCTTCCCAGAATCGACGATCTATTTGACCAACTCCAAGGTTCAAGTTTCTATTCCAAGATAGAACTTCGGTTAGGCTATCATCAGCTTAGAGTGAGGCAAAAAGACGCCCTAAGATGGATTTTCATACTATATATGGGCATTATGAATTTCTGGTCATGTCATTCGGTCTCACTAACACACCAGCCGCGTTTATGGACCTTATGAATAGAGTCTTCCGTGAGTACCTTGATTCGTTTGTCATAGTATTAATAAATGACATCCGCATCTACTCTAAGTCTAGAGAAGAGCATGAAGTACACTTAAGAAAGACATTGCAACTACTTAGAGAACATCAGATGAATGCAAAGTTCAGCAAATGTGAATTCTGGCTGAGATCAATGACCTTCCTTGGTCATGTTGTGAACGACCAGGGTGTAGAAGTTGATCCTAAAAAGGTTGAGGTAGTGAAGATGTGGTCGAGACCCCTTACTCCTTCAGATATTCAAAGTTTTCTGGGTTTGGCCAATTATTACCGCAGGTTTGAGGAAGGATTTTCCACTATTGTTGCTCCATTGACAGCCCTGACGAAGATGAAGGTGAAGTTTGAGTGGTCTAAAAAATGTGAGAAGAGCTTCCAAGAGCTCAAAGACCGATTCACTTCAGCCCCTGTTCTCACGTTGCCAAGGAGTGGTGAAGGGTAGGTGGTAAATTGTGATGCTTACTGAGTAGGTTTGGGATGTATTCTTATGCAGGGTTGCAAGGTAATTGCATATGCTTTCAGGCAGTGGAAAGTCCACAAGAAGAATTACCCTACTCATGATCTTGAGTTAGCTGTTGTGGTCTTTACATTAAAACTTTGGAGGCATTATTTATATGGTGTACATGTTGATGTATTTACTGACCATAAAAGTCTTTAGTATTTTACACAGAGAGAGCTAAATCTTCGTCAGAGGAGATGGCTGGTGCTTCTTAAAGATTATGATATGAGTGTTCATTATCACCCAGGTAAGGCCAATGTAATGGCTGATGCATTGAGCCGTTTGAGCATGGGCAGTGTGGTTCATATTGATGATGAGAGGAAGGAGCTAGTTAAGGAGGTACACCAATTGGCTAGATTGGGTGTACGGCTAGTAGATACACCAAATGGGGGTGTTTCAGCTCATTCCAGTTCTGAATCTTCATTTGTTGTAGATGTCAAAGCCAAGAAGCACCTTGACCCAGTACTCATGGAGTTGAAAGACTCAGTGTTGAGTCATATGAATGAATCATTTTCCCTAGGAGGGGATGGTGTACTCAGGTACCAGAAAAAATTATGTGTTACCAATGCTAATAATTTGAGGCCTAATATTATTGCAGAAGTCAATGGCTCTAGGTATTCTATTTATCCAGGTTGTACCAAAATATATCATAACCTTAAAAAGGTCTATTGGTGGGAAGGTATGAAGCGTTATATCTCGAAGTTTGTGGAGGAGTGTCCAAATTACCAACAGGTTAAGGCCGAACACCTTAAACCTGGGGGTCTCACCCAGTCGATTGAGATCCAACTTTGAATTGGGAGGCTATTAATATGGATTTTGTGGTTGGTCTACCAAAGACTAAGAAACTACTTGATTCAATTTGGTTTATTGTTGATAGGATGTCTAAGTCTTTTCACTTCATTCCTGTGAAGTCTAATTACAGATCTGAAGACTATGCCAAGCTGTATATTTATGAGATAGTGAGATGGCATGGGATTCCTCTGTCTATCATTTCGGATAGGGGATCCCAATTTACTTGTCATTTTTGGAGATCTTTCCAAAAGAGCTTGGGTACACAGGTGAAGCTTAATACTGTTTTTCATCCACAAACGGATGGACAAGCAGAGTGTACCATTCAGACCCTTAAATACATATTGAAATCATGTGTGATTAACTTCAAGGGGAGTTGCGCTGATCACTTGTCGCTGATAGAGTTCTTTTACAATAATAGCTACCATTCCTTTATAGGAAGGCACGTTTTTGATGCACTATATGCCAAAAGATGTAGGTCTCCGGTTGGGTTGTTTGAGGTAGGATAATATTCCATCCTTGGCCCTGAGGTCATACATGAGACCGAGGAGAAGGTGAGGATGATGAGGGATAGATTGGCTACTGCTTACAATCGTCAAAAATCCTATGCAAACAACAGAAAGAGAGCCCTTGAATTTGAGGTGGGTGATCAAGTTTAGGTGTGGATATCACCCATGAAAGGGGTGATGAGGTTTGGTAAGAAGGGTACGTTGAGTTTGAGGTACATAGGTGCTTATGAGATCTTGTAGTGAGTAGGAAATGTTGCCTACGAACTAAAGTTACCTCAATACTCGGCTTCTTTTCATCCAGTGTTTCACGTTTCAATCCTAAAGAAGTGTCTATGCGATTCCACATTCATCCTGCCTATTGAGGGGTTAGGAGTTGATGAGAACCTTTTTTATGAAAAGGTTCTAGTCAAAATATTAGATCGCAAAGTGAAGCTACTGAGGAACGAAGAGGTTGTGACCGTGAAGGTACTATGCAGGAACCACCTTGTTGAGGGAGCAACATGGGAGGCCGAGGCCGACATAAGATCCCGTCACCCTCATTTATTTAGTTTTTGAGATTAGATATACTCTTCCTA
The DNA here is from genome assembly GCF_001406875.1 of Solanum pennellii. Taxonomy (NCBI): domain Eukaryota; kingdom Viridiplantae; phylum Streptophyta; class Magnoliopsida; order Solanales; family Solanaceae; genus Solanum; species Solanum pennellii. The sequence goes on from NC_028639.1 coordinate 11,331,537, forward strand.
AGTTTAGTTTTGTCTAAGAGAACTCTAAGTCATAGTACATTAGTCGATCTTGGTATTGTAAGTCCCTAATTGTATGTCCTATAATTCCACTATGTGAGTTAAAATGAAGTAATATTACAAGTCATGTTCCTGTTTTTGTATATCGAGATATGATTTTTGTGTTGCATGAGTTGAGATGTGCATTAAGTTAAGTGTGATTGATAAGGAAATTCCTCAATCTCAAATATGAAGCTTCAGGTAAGATTGAATGTTATGCATCATCCAAATAAGTATGAATGAGATATTCATAAAAGAGAAAAGTTTAAGCATGTTAAAGTAACTTTCGAAAATCATCCTCTTTGTCTTAAATGATGTGTAGTGTCATTCGGGGACGAATGTTCCTAAAGGGGGGATAATGAAACATTTACGGAAAATTTCATGTCTAGTGAAGATCCCAATACGTCTTTAAGAATGCGTATTGAGGATATATATATAGGCATTCAAATGCACAATATTGAGAAATAATAGGCATAGTATAGAAAATTGGCTAAGGGATATTAGTCAATTTCTATATAATACCCAAATAAGTAAAATATTTGGCATAGTAGAAAATATTGGCTTAAAGAGTGTTGGCCAATTTTTTTAAGTATTAATGAGCTAGTTTAAGAAATGTAACTTAAATGAAGACCCTGGCTAAAAAAAATGACATCTGAACAAAACATAAGAAGTACTAGGCATCCAAGTGTCAAGCCAAGCACCATTCCACAAGACAATCTAATATGATCATGTAAATTAAGCAGTGCTCAAGGACATAATGAGGGTCCTTGGGACAATAAATAAATATTCCAAATAGAACATAAAGAATAGTTAGTTAGGAAAGTACAACCAACCCATGTGTAAGCACATGTCCAAAGCATGTGGGAATCACGCATAGGAGGGGCCCACCCTAACCGAATTCAGTTAGGGTAGTAAAGGGGCAGCATTTGCAGACGGGTCCTTCCATGTGGGGACTAACTACCTAACCAACTATAGGCTCTAACTAAATGTGCTCACTAGATAACTAACCTAGACTAACCAAAATGGACCCACTAGACACCCGACAACCTAGGACTAAACCGGGTTGACGCTTACCTAGTACTAGTTAAAGAGACAACTTAGTACCTAATCTAGGATAGTCCAAAGAGTTAGTTATGGTCCTATGAACATAGGGGTACTTTAGTAATTTCCCAATATTACCTAATTCATTAATTTAGCAACTTAATTAATCAATATAAAAGGGATAAAACCTAAACTACAAAGGAAATTTCAAGATTTCGATTAAGACAAGAAAGGGACAACCTAGTACCTAATCTAGGATGGTCCTAAAGAGTTTATTACGGTTCTAATGACTTAGGAATACTTTAGAAATTACCTTAGATCCCTAAATTAATTAAATTATGGATTTAATTAATTAATATAAAGTCAAAATATTGACCAAAACCATAGTCAACACCAATTTCCCGATTCTGGGTCAAGTCAACACTCTCCTATCTTTAGTATACTTAGGAGGGGCATTTTGGTAATTAAATAAATAGTTTATTAAATTAACTTATTAAACCTTAGTTGAATGAGTCAAGTCAGTTACTAAGACTTAGAGTCACCTTCAATCACTAAGTATTTCACAAAACGCAAAACAGTACACAACAAAGTGAAAACGAAAAAGTTGCATAAGACTTTCTCAGGCGATTTCAAGGGTTCTTCTAGGTTTCATTCAAGGTGGTCTTCGTAGATTAGTTTCTACCTAAGGTATGGGTTTATCTCCTGGAATTCTTTATCCTAGAGTACTTTCGTCGGGATGATTCATGAGATCTTGAAAACTAGGGTTGTTCCCATCGTCTTCGTCGAACTTCCTTTCCCTAGTATCCTTGTACGATTGCAATGTTGAATAGGTTAGAGAACATGTTGTTGGGTTCTTGAATTATGAATGTCTAATGAACCTATAAAATTGTAACCGTATGAAGTTAAATGTTTAAAACGTGAATTAAGAATCGAGGATATGCTAGTTACGTCTTTAAATGTGTAAGTGTTGATGTGTTTGTCCAAATGTTGACTTTCTGTTATTGTGACGTTATGAAGATGTCATATTCATAAAATGTTAATATGATGTTGTCCAAGATGTTTAAAAACGTTATCCTTAAAGTCATGAACTGAGATTGGTTAAAAGGACCTCCATGAATTCACATCTCGAGTGTATTGCTTATCTTATGCCAATAAATTGGCTAACAGTACATTGTCCCAAAAGGATGCATTAAAATAGCTATAAATTTATGTTAAATGATTAAAGTATTGGCTAATGGTTCATACATATCAAATTTAAATATGAACATAAGTAAAATTGGCTTATCCCAACAAAAAAATGGTTATGTAGTTTAATATCCAAGTGCTTAGGTCAAGACTAATCATATACCAATCTTGTTTAGTTAGAGTAAAGAAATGACAACATAATTACTTCTAAACTAATTCAACCAATCCATATCAAAGAGAATGTCATTCATTGGGACAATTCCCAACATGTTCTACAATAATGATATATTAACTTATGAAATTCATTGAATTAAGTGCTCATTGTCCATAATCGATGATATGAAGCTACTACAATAAAAGTAAGCAAGTAAAGTGAGCAATAACATAACTAATGAGGTCTAAGTTAAAGAAATGACCAGAATGAGGTGTTAAAGGAAGTAAGACAAGGCTCACTTACACCTAAGCTACTATGTAAAAAATACTTACGAATGAAGGTGTTAGAATGTGTGAGACTAGTCTCATTAACACCAAAGGATGATATGTAAGGACAACTCACATTTCATCAATGTACAGTAAGGACTACAAGTCATCAATAGAGTAAGTAAATCTCAATCTAGAAGGAAGCTTCCATAATATTTGAGTCAACTCTAAAAGATAAAGAAGATAGCGAAAATGAGCAAAGCACCAATAGACTAGTTATGAGCATGTGCTTGCACGGGTAAGTCTCATCATAAGAGGCTACCACCGAGGTGGATAAGTAGTCTCCTTAAATCCCTAGTCTTCGAACTATGTCTAGCCAACATAGGAACTAGCCTGTGGTTTCCACCTAAGAGAGCTAGGTATGTTTTGATTTCACCTTGGCTAGTGAGATCACCTCTTTTTGGTGTTAGGTAGACACTGGATTTCATGTCTAGATCACATCATCTATGTCGGTTAATTCTCAAAACATGTTCTTGGTTCACTTTAGCCGTGAGTCACTCCTTTTCAGTGTGGAGTGAACACCTGAGATGGATTCTCCTCAGCTGGGAATCACCTTTTTTTGGTGTGGGGCAGACACTGGATTTCATGAGTAGCTCACATGATCTAGATTCATTTTAATAAGTGAATCACCTCTTTTTGGTGTGGGAAAGCCACTGGATTTCATGTTAGCTCTCATGATCTTACTTCTAAAGATGTCTATATGAAAGCAAGAAAGAATGATGATGGAACGTACGTTCAAAGTGAGCTATGAAGAAGAGCTTAAGAATGTCAATTGTCAATGAATACTCATGATGTTTCAGTAAATAATGGGCAAGGACAAATAAGATTGGCTTATAATGACTTCTTAGATGATGCCAATAAAGGGAAGTAGAAACATAATGAAAACTAAAAACCTCATAACTTCCCTAACATGAAAGTAATGAAACCGATGGAATAGTCAATGGAGATTGGCTTATGAAATGTTAATGGATATATAGAGTAACGAAAGACTCATTGTAAGGTTGTGAAATCATTCCTTAGTCCTCGAATTACTTACTTAATTCATTGTGGGTATGATACTACAATGAATCATTTCACTTGTACGTAAAATATAGGATCAAACGAATCATTGAGCTACACAACAAGAAGACGGAAAAGATTGAAAACAATTCCAAGTGTTGAAAAAGGGACTCTCGTGTTTAGCATAGCAAAATTTTAAATTTTCGCTCGAGTTGGTCTACAATTAGGTTGATGATTCTAATGTCTTGTAATCACATAGAAAATGAGTTGTGTTCTTTGAATGCAATAAAATACGTCATATTCATACAACAATTCACAAATAACGAATTAGGAAAGTCTAGTGAAGTCACTTTCCAGAAATGGCATGTTGTTTAGGAAGAGCTTTCCTTGATCATGCATAGACTTATGTGTATGTGTGCATACACCCATACTTAGTACAAGTGTGTACTAACCATATACAATTTATTATTTTTTTAGGTGCATGTAGAGAGTAGATTGAAGATTCATTGCAGCGGTTTGGACATCAGAGTTCTCCAGAGCATTTGGTAGGTCCTCTTGATTTCGAGGATGCTACAGTTTTAGTCTAGCCTAGTCATAGACATAGCTAGTGGATGTTTTTCCTAGCGTTTTTTCATACTTCCATTTTGAAGCTTTGTAATAAGGTTGTGTTTGGCAAACTTATTTATGATATATTCATCTTCTGTTTCGAATTGATTATTTATGATAGATGGTTGTTCTTTATTTTGAGCTTAGTATATGATGTAACTATGTAATTACTATATGAAGTCTATGTATACTTCAGAAAATTAAAAAGTTTTAAATTTTTTCGCTAAAATTAACCATATGAATGTGATGAATGTAAGAAGAGGCTTTTCTGCAACCTTTGAGAGGTCAACGACGCTGATTGCAATTCAGGTTCCAGAATCCGGGTCATGAAACTTAGTTAGAGTTCATATTCATAAGTCATATTCATATCTTATTTGTATTCGCAAAACTAAGAGAGATTCGCAATAACCGATATAGACCATGTGAGCTACATGTAACCTAGTGTTGTACCCCCACACCAAAAAGAGGTGTATCAATTTCCTAGGGTGAAACAGACATATCTAGGTATAATGTGGATCCACTAGATAAGACCAATGTGGGAACATAGTTATGGGATGTGGATATTTATTCTAGAAAGTTTATACTTTTATCATGCAGGTTTCCATCTCATGAGACACCGTAATGTGAACCCAACTACTAGCGTGAAGGAACCCATCTATAATCAGATATATTCGGTGCAAATCACAATTCCCCTTAAAGTATCATTAAGCCTTTAGTTATGCGTTAGTTCATAAATAATTCTTTAAGGAATTAACTACTCTTAAAGTGTATAGCTCAAATGTTTCAAAGATGAGGACAACCTCTGATTAAAGAACCAAGAGCATGTGAGAATGTTCTTTCGTATCTTTTTCATATAGTGTTTTAGGAGAATTGCCTTTTGTTAAGCATATTAACACTAACATAATCATATCATAGCATTCTTACTCCTAACATAACATAACATAACATCAATAGTTGTATGATAGCATAACATACATGTTCATATCATAGTATACTTGATCATAATTAGTGTTGTAGGGAAGAGGAAGAAGACTCAACACCAAAATAAATAAATCAATTAAGTACCTCAACCATAAGTGTATCAACAATTAAATATAAAACTATATATTAAGTAAGTACCTCCACCATAAGTTTACCAACAAGTCAACATTAAACTATAACCAATTTGAAAACCTTAATTCATAGCTCTATAGGCTTTCTTGAAGATTCAACACTAAATATTGTGATATTTATTCATCATATAGGGTAACATCACAATACAATAATGAATTACATAAAAACGGACTTTATTCTCAGCCTTCGTTCATCAATCAAAGCATACTAGGGTTTAGATTTGAGAAATAAGGAAGAATCATGAGTCTTGTGAGAATTCAAAAAGTCCTAGGGTTATCGTCTTATAGTTAGATTTATAAAGGTAATAAGTTACATTACCAATCCTCTTAACGTGTAATTATATAATTAACTAAAGCTAAAACCCCTAAACTAACACTAAAAACATTAAATTTGGCAGCATCTACGGCCATCCATTCACGGACCGTGGATGGGTTCACGCCCCCGTGCTGCACCTCCGTCCCTTTGGTTAGAGAATCATATTTACAATGGATTCAAGGAATCTTTCAGGTTTGATCCACAACCCCAATATACGGGGCGTGGATCCATTTACAGCTCGTCAATGGCCTCCGTAGGTCCTGCTGTCTTTCTGACACCTTTTATAATCAAAGGTTGGATCCTCCTCAAGGACCGCTAGGGTGATTTATTTGGGGGGGTCGTACCAGACATTTTGACACTAAACATATATTTTTTTCCATATACAATACATAACTTCAAAACCTTACTTCAAGACCTAAGACCACATTAGTCCAATTTACTAGCTTCCGAACATCATGGTTGTTTCTTGACGTTTATGCACTAACACTTTCTTACTAAGTTAGTTACATAATATTAGGTCTAAAAACATCATTTTTATACTTTTTAAGTCATTATACATCATATGAGGCTCTAGCTTAGGTCGTTATACTTTTGGGGTATTACACTTTTATAGAGTAAAACTCTAAGGCATGACTCAAGAATATGAAAGAAGTGAAATTCCTAAACATCACATAGCCTCTAATTCATAAGTGTGTCACGCTTCACACTAATGAACATGTCTCTACTATAAGTGACTTATGAGACATCATCCTAGAATCATTTTAAGACTTTTGCTTTGATATCAAGTTTGTCATGATCCAAGGGTACCCCCTAGACGTACCTAGGCACACAAAACTCCTAAAGGCACCTTTTGATCCACTTATCATATCATCACATAAAATATTTGAACAATAAGATTAAAAAAGCATTTAGGTCAACAAAATCTTAGAATTATGCAATTGTCTCAATTAGCAATATATTACAATACTTGAGTCAATTAGGGCCACAACCCAAAACAGCATAATCTGAAAGTGAAAGTACAAATATAAAACAACAATGATAGCTTCCCATGCTTGAATCATGTCTATTCACCATGATCAAGGAGAAATGAGCTAATCCAAGCTCTAGCCAAAGTGGGGACCACTGTGAGATCCGGACCCTACACTTGGGGGGAAATATAAGAAAAATATGGGTTAGTATAAAAATGCACTAAGTATGATTTTCATGCACAAAATCATGAAAATATGCTAAAAGGGATGTTTTAGTCTAATGAACGTTATTTACTAGTTTAAAGCATCATTTTAAATACAAAGCAAAAGTATAAGTCATAAGCATATTCACTACATAAATTATCACATGATAAGAGAACCATACCATTTCTACCCTCAAAGCATACTTCTGCAATGCCTTAATAAGATCCATAATCCTACCATGCTAAGTAAAGCTTATTGACTAACCATAATTCATAATTCATGTTCTTGTTCATATTCTTGTCATAATGGGTATAACCTTAATCGACATAGACTATGTGAGATTAACATGAATCTGGTATTACCCACACTGAAAAGTTGACTTACGTACCTAAGGTAAGACCATCATTTGTTATATTTTAAGTGGATCCACTAGCTAAATAATCTATGGGGGCACATAGTTTATACGATAAGGAGATTGTTACTATAAACCCCAACCTTGCTTAACAGGGGAGCTTCTATCTCATGAGTTTACTTCTAGAAACCCAGCCTTGTTTAACAAGAGAACCTCTATAAGGTATTCAATATCTACTTGGTTCTATGTATTTATCACAGATAGAACTATTTAAGTCATAAAAATTTTCATTAGGATAGCTCGTTAGATCATACGTTAGAATAGCCTTTCACCGTCCGTGTCTACATATAACTTTAGATTCAATTAGGTAAGAATTTCCTTTAAACATAGAATCTCCATCACTTGAAAAAAATTTTCTCATTATGTTCATTATGTGTTAATTAGAATATCTTTTCAATCAACACAACAACATCGTTATAATCTTAAACACTTCACTATTAAAGTGGTTTTAAATCATTCATCTCATAGTCAAGCATATTCTCATACATTTCCTTTTAAGTGCCATAGATCATATTCAATCAACAAATATAGAATTCTTATTTTATACATGAATAATAACATCATTCAATTAATTAAATTAGTATTAGCATAATATGGTAAAACTTTTCTTACATCAATTTACCCACATCACAAGGTTATAAATTGGATATATGGGGAATTTCATGGACTCATGGTATATTTGATTATGAAAACCACAATAATGAACTATTCAATAATTATTAAAAGTAACGAAATCATTATATTATTTTTGAGAAGAATCCATGACATGGAGTAAAACCCTAGATTTTTGGGGAAAATTCTACCTTTGATGTTGAGTTGTGAGGGGCCATGGGTGAAGGACTACCATACCTTAGTTATGATTCTCCAAATAAATTTAGTGAAAATGCTTCTTCTTCAAACTCTTTCTTGACTTTCTTCTTCTTCCTCGAAGTTATAGAGAGAGAGAGAGAGAGAGAGAGAGAGAGAGAGAGAGTTTTGGGGGGGGGAAGTTGGTTTTGATTTGGGATTTTTGAATCATAAAGAAGATGAATAATTTTCGGGGTCTTAAATCAATAAATAGTTGGTATAATTTAGTGTAAACAACATCACTTTGTATTAAATAATAATTTCAAACCCCAAAGTACCCCTTAATTATCTCCTAAAAGTGGTTTCCAGTCATCACCCATGAACCCCTCATTGACAGGTCGTGGTTGGACCCACGGCCCATGCTGGTGAAGCATGGGTCGAGGTCTGAGACTTGGTTCCGTAGGCTCTATCCACGGCCCCTCACCTATGAGGCGTGGGAGACCTACTAGGCTTGAGTGACCCCTCGTGGGTCAATGCCCAGGTATATTTTTGGTGCATTCCTCAAAGACCCATGTCTTTTCCTTAGGGTTTGAGCGTTGACGTTCTAACATAAAAACATTTATTTTAATGAATGGTGAGGTACACTTCTAGTCTCTAATCGTAATGTCACGCTCTAGTTAAGCTTACTAGTTTTCAGAGGGTTCACACTAGAGGTGGTTACCCATGATTATAAGAAGGAAAGAGGCAATTTTCCATGTCCTTAGAACATAAGCTATGATATATTATGATAAATGATGAGCTTTGATTGTTTCTTAGGTTTTCCTTCCATTATAAGTAAGACTAGTGATGGTTACCCATGTTCTGACTATGTATCAATTGAGATTACTTGAAGAAGTACTCCTTATATGTTGAAATGATCTATTATAATATTTTTTATGCTCTATGACTTATGTTGTCTGATTCTTATTTATGTTTATGCAAGTTATTATATTTATTACATTTTTTACTAACATACACTATTTCCCTCATTTTTTATCCAAATGAGGTTCTGGTGTTTCTGACTTTCATCCTCGTGGTTAAGATCTATAGTAGCATAAGAGTTGAGGATTGGTGAGTCCTCATTCATTCGAGTATTTAGCCACTACTTTTTGTATGATCGTCTCGGTTGTGTTTTGAACAATGTTGTATGGAATGTGTCCCGAGATTTGGTTGTATTAGATGGTTTTTCAGACAATTGTATCAAAATTTAGCTTCGTTTTATAAAATTTTGTTATCTTGAAATTATGTTTTAAAATCTTATCAATTTCAATTATGTTGACAATGAAACCTAAGTGTCTTATATGAGGCCTCTCGAGGTCTTGTGTGCAAATTTATTTTAAAATTCCAAACTCTCCAAATGATTCTACTAACACAAAATGTACCTACAAGAGCTGATAGACTGATAAAAATATCACATGACAATAATTTTTCCATTTATGGACTAATGGCAACTCTTTCATTATGAAAGCTTTGAAAAGGCTAAAAACTCAACTAATACTCTCTTGACCACTTTAGAAACATAGAATTCTAGCACATTTATTTTTGGAGAAGATCTAGCCTTTAATATCATACACTAGCACAATTAATTAATGACATATGATCTAACTTACTTACCTTCTTAGCATATTACTCAATGTGTTATTTTTTTTAAAAAAAAGTCAGTTGATAAATAAAAATTATTTATATAGTTGTAATTAATAATTTTATCTTAATTAATTTAGTTCCAAATTAACTTTTTAGCAAATTAAAGTTTTTCCAACACAATTGGTATTAAATTGAAGTTATTGATTTTTTCCTTCAAACATTTATTAGAGTGGTTTAACTAAGCGTTGATGCATCTACACATGTTTAGAGTTAATTATGGTAAAATAATATCATGTATTTTAGATTTAATTTATTTATTACTAAAATTAATTTTTGTACTTATGTGATATTATTCAAAAAAAAAATTCTTATTCCTACTTAATATATTTTGACAAAAATAAAGCTTTTTTTTTATGAATAATGATATTATTTTTCATATTCACAAACGTAAGAATTACAAACAAAATGAAAATGAATTGATTCACTTTCTTCCTTTGTCATGTCTAAGGCAAAACTATGGCGGAAGAGCTTGATCAGAACCACGAGATAATGTCATTGAGGTGTGAAAGAAATTTGCTATTGAGGAAAGGTTATATGTTAGAAGCGATTCACAAGGTCACATTAGAAGCCAAGGAAATGGAAATTGGGGTCCTAAAACAGAATCTTGACCAACTAGACAGCACTGTAATGTTTTACAAAGGTGTATTTGAGGCAATAGAAAGAAAAGTTACACAACTGAAGCAGAAGCTTCACGAACAAGACAACAGGCAGTGGAAACTGAAAATGGGTTTACTGTATACTGTGAAGAGTGAGTTGGCAAAGATTAAGATTAAAGAGTTGAAAAATAAAGTCTTTAAATTGGAGAAGAAATTGAAGATTCAAGACAATGCAATTTCTCACGAACTTATTAATGAGAACATACAAGTTGGGGAATCTTCTGGTGCAAACATAGATTGATATGTCTATTGCATTATCTTACTACTTCTACATGTATTTTGGTGACAATTTTTTTTCTGAACAGAGTTTATTATGGAACTTTCTAAATAGATATTAATTGCGCTTTTATTGAATTAAAGTCATTTGAAAAAAGAAAAAAAATGTGTAAACATAAAAATACAAGGTAAATAATTGAAATCCATCAACTATAGGTCTTATAATTTTCTTTTCACATATTTGAATGAGAAAATTTTTGACGTTTGTCAATTACAATTTTAAAGTGTTGTAAAAGGTTTTTCTTTTCAAAAATAAATTTTTTTAAGACTTTTGTGTCACTTCTACTCACGCAATATTTTAAACAAAATATTTTGGACAATCATTTTTTCTAATATTTTTTCATACAAACTCTATGTGGCCTAGAAAAAATAATATAAATATTTCTTACGTATTTCAGTTATGCAAATTTTTATTTGCTATATATTTTAAAAGCATCAAAGGGGAGTGTAGTGCATGGAAGCTCTCATTGTATTCGAAATTTGAGAATGAGTCGAACAGAAGTCTATTTTATGTAGCCTTATAGGTCCTAAATTATTTTGTACTAAAATAATTCTTATAGATTATATATTTGTCTACATATATTTGAACCACGGAAAATATTAAGTTTGTTAGGTTAAGGATGGTCGACCTAAATGGTTAAACTCAAGCATCTACATATTAAAAGTTACAATACGCTAAGTTAGCATTTCACCGTATATTTGATAGAAATCTAATCTTTTATTTTTTTTAAAATTCTCAAGAAACATTAAATATTCTTACTAAGTAAAATGCATGTCAAGCATCACTGTAACAATCTAAAATCAAACCATAATTGCACTTACCATAAACTCTTACTAGAAAAGTCAGAATCCAAATACAAGCACTAAATTAAATAAGCTAACAATAAAAAGGCCTTAAGAAAATTAGACAAGGAGTGGGGCCTTAGTATAGATATAAACATAATGGTACAAAGTATACATAAATAGCTCGAAAGGTACTGATAACGTCAAAATATATACTTCTTGAAAGGAAATATAAACGGTTGTATATAATATATTCACCCAACTATGAGTCCGAGTTGATCCCACTGAGAATATGGAAGAATATTGTCAATAAAGAATATTTAACTCGATAGTCTTTATTTGAATAAAACAATAAAATGAATAAAAATAGCTTTGACCTAAGTATTTATTTATATTCAAATTATTAGAAATAACTAGGAATGTGTTCCCCATGATTTCATAAAATAGCAAGAATATTGTACTAGTGATCTATTCCAATTTTTAGCATGCAAGGTAGGTAAATTGGATATCCCTAAGTGATTGTTGCTCCTAGTAGGAAATTTCACCTCGCAACTTGGTAAGTTTTTGGTTGTCTACTTTACTAACCCTTACCTTTACCCCTAATTATCCCTCGCGTTAATTGAGTTGGGCATTAACCCAAACTTGAATTGATTAAGGTCACGCTATTAGATAGAAAAAAAATCCTTAACTAAATAATTGTTGTTTAATCATTTTATAATTCATTACCTCATTGATTCGACAAGTAGGAAAGAAACGAGTTCTAACGTTGGTGTAACGACCTGTTTAGTCGTTTTGAGCAGTAGAGTTTATTCTGGTAATAACTGTCAGGGTCGACGGACTCCACGACGGACTGTCGTGGGCACGACGGACCGTCGAGGGGGTCTCGTTCCAAAACACTTAGATTCTGAAAATTTGGATACTGAGATCGACTCTCTGAACTTCACGACGGAATGGAAGGACGGACCGTCGTTGGCACGACGGACCGTCACAGATCTTTCCACAGAATTGACTCTCTGAACTTTGTGACGGACATGCTGTACGGACCGTCACAGACTGCGTAACCCTGACTGGGTCGGAATTCTGCTTAAGTTTTTAAAGGGGCGTTTTGGACTATTCATGCTTGTAATTATAAAGTTAGTGGGTTATGGTTAATAATTCAATTACTTGGGGGTTAAAGGAGATAACCTTGAAATAAATATTGGGTTATTTTTATCATCTTTTATATTTAATTATATGACAATTAGGGTAAAAGAAATAGGGTTTGAACAAGAAAAATAGAAAGAGACAGAAAGAGGGGGAGAACGAGCGAGAAACAGAGAGAAGCGAAGAGGAAAGCAGAGGTTTTGAGAAGTAGCTTGCTTGATCACAATTCTTCGGTGGAGGTAGGTTATGGTTTATGCCTTTTCATAGTAAACTCTTAATAGCGAATGATATGTATTGGGTAGTATTGTAAAGTCTCCTATATGCTTAATTGTGTGCATGCATGATGTAATTATATAATTGTGATGAATTAGCATGATGAGGCTGTTGAATCTTAAACCTTAAAATCTTTTTGTTAATGATGATACCTTGGTATAAAAGAAGGCTTGATGAACTAAAAGATTGAGGATAGTAATGGATCGAGTGTCACGTTCCGACACCAGGATAGTAATGGATCGGGTGTCACGTTCCGACACAAGGATAGTGGTAGACTTTGTGATAGAGGTGGCGGGAGTGAAGCCAGATGACTTCACCATGGCATCAACAACTAAGAAGTTTCGTAAGGGAGGCGAGTTTAGTGGTTCTTACTCCAGAGGGCAGAGTTCAAGAGGTTATCCAGCCCGACCTATTCAGTCTTCACTGCAGGCTGTAGCTGGGGGTCCACCGCAGACCGGTCAACATTTCTCTGAGTCTGGAGGTTATCCCCAGACTTCGTCGTTCTCACAGAGACCTATGCTTGAATCCGGAGAGTGTTATGGATGTGGAGAGATCGGACATATTAGGAGGTTTTGTCCAAAACAAAGTTACAGACCCC
>NC_028639.1:11345964-11346446 GCF_001406875.1 Solanum pennellii
AGTTTCTGGATGTGTTTCCTGCAGACCTTCCTGGTATGCCACCGGATAGGGATATTGACTTTTGCGTTGATCTGGAGCCGGGTACCCGTCCCATTTCCATACCCCCTTATAGAATGGCTCCAGCAGAGTTAAGGGAGTTAAAGGCCCAACTTCAAGAATTTTTAGGAAAAGGCTTTATTAGACCAAGTGCATCCCCTTGGGGTGCTCCTGTTTTATATGTGAAGAAGAAAGATGAGAGTTTTCGGATGTGCATAGACTACAGGCAACTAAATAAAGTAATTGTTAAGAACAAGTATCCTCTTCCTCGCATTGATGATTTGTTCGATCAGTTACAAGGTGCTTGTACCTTCTCAAAAATCGATTTGAGATCTGGTTATCATCAATTGAAAATACGGGCAGCAGATGTGCCAAAGACTGCTTTTCGGACCAGGTATGGGCATTATGAGTTCTTAGTAATGTCCTTTGGGCTTACGACCGCCCCT
>NC_028639.1:11346614-11347714 GCF_001406875.1 Solanum pennellii
TCTAAGGATGGAGTGATGGTGGATCCTTCCAAGATCGAAGCGGTGAAGAATTGGGTAAGACCCACTAATGTTACAGAGGTAAGGAGCTTTGTTGGTTTAGCTAGCTACTACCGTCGATTTGTCAAGGGATTTTCTTCGGTTGCCTCCCAACTGACAAATTTGACTAAGCAGAATGTTCCATTTGTATGGTCGTACGAGTGCGAAGAAAGCTTTCAGAAGCTTAAGACCTTGTTGACTACTGCACCAATCCTTACCCTGCCAGTAGAAGGTAAGAATTTCATTGTTTATTGTGATGCATCCTATTCTGGTTTGGGTGCAGTGCTAATGCAAGAGAAGAATGTAATTGCTTATGCTTCGAGGCAATTAAAGGTGCATGAACGTAATTATCCGACCCACGATTTGGAGTTGGCTGCGGTAGTGTTTGCATTAAAGCAATGGAGACACTATCTATATGGGGTTAAGTGTGAAGTCTATACGGATCATCGTAGCCTACAGTATGTCTTTACTCAGAAAGATTTGAATTTGAGACAGAGGAGATGGATGGAACTACTGAAGGACTACGATATCACTATCTTGTATCATCCGGGAAAAGCTAATGTTGTGGCAGACGCTTTAAGTAGAAAGGCAGGAAGCATGGGAAGTCTAGCTCACTTGCAAGTTTCTAGACGCCCATTGGCTAGGGAGGTTCAGACTCTGGCGAATGACTTTATGAGGTTAGAAGTAAATGATAAGGGAGGATTTTTGGCCTGTGTGGAGGCAAGATCTTCCTTTCTTGACAAGATTAAAGGAAAGCAGTTTACTGATGAGAAACTGATTCGGATCCGAGATAAGGTGTTGCGAGGAGAGGCTAAAGAAGCAAAACTCGATGAGGAAGGTGTTTTGAGAATTAAGGGAAGGGTATGCGTACCCCGCGTCGATGTTTGATTCACACTATTCTTACAGAGGCTCATAGTTCAGGATATTCTATACATCCTGGTGCAACCAAGATGTATCGTGACCTAAAGCAACATTTTTGGTGGAGTAGGATGAAACGTGACATTGTTGATTTTGTCGCCCAATGCCCGAATTGTCAGCAGGTAAAGTATGAACACCAGAGGCCC
>NC_028639.1:11350742-11369609 GCF_001406875.1 Solanum pennellii
TTGTGGAGTGCAGCAAACGTGCCATCGTCTTCAACTCAACCGCAACTCTAGCCAGTCTTCATCACGTCAGTTCTCAGGGTGAGCTAATGCTTCTAGCTTGGACTGGATCTTCTTCTTCATGTCTTGATGCCTTGAAGTTCCGGCATGGACTAGCTGTTTATTTATTTTAGCTTCCTAGATATTCTTAGATTTAGTAATTTGAGGGTAGATGTTCTTGTGGTGATGACTTCCAGATTTTAGGGGATGATAAGTATTAAGTTTTTGAAGTTATTAATTGATTCCGTTAATGAGTTTTAAGTCTTCCGCATTATATTCTGTTTTATTATGGTTGAAATGTTGGGGTTTAGATTGGTTGGTTCGCTCACACAGTAGGATAAGTGTGGGTGCCACTCGCGACCCGTTTTGGGTCGTGACAGTTGGACACTGTCTAAAACCATTGTAAGCAAAAGGATTAAATTTAGCTTTAGGCATAAACTTGTTTTAGTAATTCATCATGGTTCCCACAACCCTAGTTATGAAAAATAGCTACTCATTAACTTGAAAAAATAATCAAAATTTAGGAAAATAAATATGATTGTGTCAATAATCAAATTTTATGAACAATAGCTAAATTATCTTTTACTAATCATGAATACAAATAAATAATAAAGGATAAGTATGAATAAGACACAATCCTTCGGCCTCCACGGTAGCTCTTCCACAGTTCCTATGGTATAAGAAAATTTATATTGTGTATTGTTTCTTGGTCCTTCCCTCGCCAAAGAATAATTTTTCACACCCTATTTATCGATTTAGAAACCCTAAATAATATATTTGAGTTCAAGACAAATTAGGAAATCAAAACCCAAAGGAATTGGGTTTCCGCAAATTATTTGTTGTTTCTGAAAGTCCTCCGTCGCCTCAACAACACAATTTTCTCTCTTAGTAGCTGCCACATGGCAACAATTTGATTGATAATTATTGATCTTTCCATATGTAGAAATATATTATTTTATTAACTTTATTGATTAAATTGTCTCCTTGATATCTTTCTATGATTTCTTTTTTGATTCATTTCTACTCCAAATATTTTATCTTCACGCCATTTTAATCCTAGAAATAACAAACACAACATAAGAATAACTCATACAATTTATTCTCAAAAAGGATGATTAAAAGATCCAATATGAAGCAAATAATGCTAAAATATGTATGATTTTAGCTTCACATCAATATCCCAACACTTACAATTTTGCTTGTCCTCTGGTAACCATTAAATCTCATCTCAATGTGACATCTTGTATTCAAAAACTTAAAGTTGGTGGGAGGTTTGAATTGAAGTAGAGTATAGTGCAATTACTACATACTAATGGGCAGTTTGCTGGTCTACCACATGAGGATCGAATAGTTCACATTCATAATTTCCTCGAGATAAGTGATACGTACACTCCAGTTGGAGTGAATGTGGATTATGTGAGGCTCACTTTATTCCCTAACTCTCTTCTTGGGGAAGCAAAAAGATGGTTAAACTCAGAGCCAACAAACTCAATTACTACTTGGAATTATCTTGCACAGAAATTCCTCATTAAGTTTTTTCCATCTTTAAAAAACAGCTAAGTTGAGGAGCAATATTTCGAGTTTTAGGCAGAAAGTAGGAGTAAACTTGTACCAATTTTAGGCCCGATACGTTGCATCCAAGGAACCTTTGGAGCGAGTGTTGGTAGTGCATCATATATATGGGGATGCTGAGGCATATGTAATTGTGCAATTTCTAGATATGACACTACTAGGTACATATCAAGATCGATAGGAGCCTTTAAACAGGGTGTTGGGTCCTCCACCCAAGCCCTTTATTGAAGAAGCACCCAAGATGGAATTGAGAGCTTCTAGCTCCCCTCAGCTATGCATTTTTGGTGAAGATAAAACATTTACCGGTTATATTGTCTGGAGCATTATATGATGAACAAGTGGAAGAAGCATTTATTATCTTGAAAAAAGAGGAAAGGAGCTTTGGGGTGGCAAATGTCAGATATCCATGGTATTAGTCCCGCGTTGTGCATGCATAAATATACACAAAAGAAGGTCACAAGTCAAATGCACAGCATCAGCGAAGACTAAACCTATTGATGAAGGATGTGGTGAGAGAAGAAGTCATTAAGTTGCTCAATGTAGGAATCGTGTACCCAATATCAGACAAAAAATGGGCAAGCCCAACATAATGTGTGCCTAACAAGGGAAGAATGACTCTGGTGACTAATCTGAAGGATGAGTTGATCTCCACAAGAACAGTGACTGGGTGGAGGATCTGCATGGACTATAGAAAGTTGAATGATACCACCAGAAAAGACCATTATTCAGTGCCTTTTATTGATCAAATGTTAGATAGGTTGGCTGTCCAGGAGTACTACTATTTCCTCGATGTTCATTAAGGGTACAGTCAAATTGTCATTGCACCATAGGATCAAGAGAATACCACATTCACTTGTCTCTATGGCACGTATGCATTCAAGAACATGTCGTTCGGCTTGTGCAATGCCCCAGCCACATTTCAGATGTGTATGATGGCAATCTTCTATGATATGGTGGAGGATTTTGTTGAATTATTCATCGGCGAATTCTCGGTGTTTCATAAGTCGTTTGAATTTTTTTTAAACTAATCTTTACAGAGTTCTTGCTAGGTGTGAAGAGACCAATTTGGTGTTGAACTGGAACAAGTGTCACATTATAAGACCCTAAAAATGAGATAAGGCTTCTAGAGACTAACATGTTTTTCTTAAATTTTTAATGTCCTAAATATGATTAAAATATATTATATAGGCAGTATCTAAAATATTAGAGGTATGGGAAGTCGAACGTTAAGGGACAACTAAGACGTTCGACGACTAAGTCACCTAGATGCCTAATATGTGGTTCTATGTGTTTGTGGGTGTTTCATTATAATATAAGGTTCTAAAATGTCTTATTATATGATTTAGAGTCAGTGTACAAAGTTTGAAGTGATTTGGAAGTCGAACGTCAAGGGACGACCTACACGTTTGACGACTAGTCGCTTATGTGCCTCATGTGTCTATGCATGCTTAAATTCGTATAAAATGAGTATAGTAAGTGTTTGAATGGTTTAAAATGATTTTTAATGTTGTTATATGAAGTTTCAAGATGTTTGGAGGTCAAACTACCAAGGCGTTCGAAAGATAGCCCCTAAGACGTTCATCGTATGTTATGATGGGGCTTGGACTGTTTGGACGTCTTATAGGTGTTTGTTTTGGATAAAATTTATTTTCAATGTGTATAACTTTTTAAGGTTTGTAATTATGTTGTAAACATCCGGGTACAAATTCTAAAGGGCCCCAAAACAAGGACCCAAAGCTGCCTAAGACACTACATGGGCAGTGTCCATTGACGGACCCAACGACGTATCGTAGGTCCACCAACGGCCCGTTGAGCAGGTATCGTCAAGGAATTCATGCCTTGGGCAGATATTAAGCCAATTTTTGCTTAAGTATAAGGCGACGTAGGCCAGGCACGACCCGTCATGGCCTCGACGCCCCGTCATTGCCATCGTCGAAGGTGGCCTACAACTGGTAGCATGTATCTGTTTCATTTAAGGGGTGAATGGGAAATTCACCCCATGTCCTAATCTGACTATAATAGGTTTATTTAGCTATTTTTGGGTGTATAGAAGTCATCAAAAATGTGTTCACCCCATTCTAGAATCCTCTCACACGTGAGAAACCTTTCCCTCCAAAAATATTTCCCTTCAAACCTCCATTGTTGGTGAAGCTCAAGAAATGCTTGGATCTTGGTTTTATATGGATGAATCATCAAGTTTTAGAGGTTTTCAACTAGATAAAGGCATGGTGATCTTCATCTCTAGTTATCTTTTCATCTAGAGAGTCATTCTCAAAGATTTCAAATGAGAAAAATATGATCAAACACTTTCTTATTCAATTTGCCGTGGGTTCTTTCTTCAACTGATTTCAAAGGCATAATATGAATGTATTGATGATTTTCTACTGATTTGGAAGTGGTTTTAAATCCAATTGCATAATGAACCCATGTTTCTTCACCAAAATGATTTAGCCTTGCATGGGCTTTATGATTTTGAATTGCAATTGATTAAATTATGATTCTATTACGTTGAAGTGATTGTATATGATGTTATTTACATGAATTTATGTTTAATTGATTTTTAAGGATCCATGAGTATCAATGTATTAAGATTTGAGCCTGAATAGCCTATGTTTCTACATGTTGCCTTGAAGTCGATTGTGAGATCGGTTGTGTTGAGTTTTGATTATGTATGAACTGCTGTAGCTACTGTTTTAGGGTGATATAATGGATGAATTTTGTAGGTATAAATCCTTAATTATAAAATTAAGAAAGTCTTGCATGAATTGATCTAGATTATTTTAAGCTATGAAGTCAAAAAGCTAAGTGTGTGATGGATCTCGAATTGTGATTAGATGAAGCATGATATCGTCTTGATTTACTATCTAATTAGCTACTGCATAATGAGTGTATGGTTGATAATATATTTATGATGATCAAAGGCTTAGACATTTATAGTATTGGTAATGTCTTCTAAACTCTAGCAAATCGATAAACCTAAATGACTAGTTGTAACCTTAATCTTGAAGGTATGTAATTATGATTTCAATATGGTTAAATGAAGGTTTATATACTGTGTTAGACTTGTAATATGTATGAAATATTATCTAAAATCAATGCAAGCGAAATTAGCTAATGATCTATGTTATTCTACTTTCCTAGTATGTTGATGTGTTGTATTATGTTATAGTATAATCTTGTAGCAACTTGTACATGGATTCATATATGTTTAATGTACATTTATATACTTATATATATGTGTTTTATTGATGAATAAGGTTTATTGATCAATGATGATCAAAGGGTGAGAAATTGGTAAGAATGCTTATTCCCTCTACTCTTCTACTTCTCTATTTCTTTATAGTAATGTTGATGAAGCCTTGTATGGAATTTTGTGGTATGGTCCACTTATGGTGGCGGTATTTACTTTATTTTCAATCTATATATGTTGACCATGGCCATGAAGGCAAATTGATGAATATATGAGCATGTGCATATGATGATACTATGTGGAGTTTATGCCTACTTTCCTATTCTAGTTGTGATTTAGGTTGT
This sequence comes from Solanum pennellii, assembly GCF_001406875.1. Classification (NCBI taxonomy): domain Eukaryota; kingdom Viridiplantae; phylum Streptophyta; class Magnoliopsida; order Solanales; family Solanaceae; genus Solanum; species Solanum pennellii. Next base: position 11,355,885 of record NC_028639.1, read on the forward strand.
ATGGCTATTGTGTAAGCATATGTATATCCATGTTAGGGTGAAGTATAAGTGATGACATTGATGAGTAAAAATGGTTAAATAATCCCTTATCTATATACACCTATGTAAATGCATAAATAACACAAGTTAGGAGTCTTAAGTGTAATATGAAGTTGGCTTGTCTCCTATGCTATTGTGTGTTTATGCTTGAAGGTATATTATTTCCTAAGAGGGTGGATATTTCAATATGTTGTTGATAGCCATTACGTGATCATTTTGACCAATGTACACACACACTCACTCACCTGCATATTACAAGAAGTATAGGTCATGGTGTCTAAATGAAAGGTTGTTCTCATATTTACTAATGTCTACTACTATGCATGTAAAGTATATGTATGTGAAGTATGTTATGTATTCCTTACTAGTATGACTTGATAGGTGTACTAGTATGGATAAAAGTATGGGACTTTGCCTATGCATTGCACATGTGTACCTTGATAGGATAGTTCTAGTTTTTGTTTCTATATGTATGAATATGTATGTATGAACTTGTGTGACTTAATGTGTTATATGAAAGGTTTTCTCACATATATGAATACACACACACATGTATGAAGATCTAGTCAAGAGAGGGACCTTGAATGGTGTATTCATGTGTACCCTAAACTAGATGATGTTTTACATATGCTATGTTCATGTGAATGGATTCTTTACATGATTTAGGTTAATGAAATTCCATCTACGACCTATGAGTTGAGCATATGAGGGGATGACACTCCTAAACCAATGATTTATAAAGTAAAAATATAATAAAGGTTTTTAATGAAGGGAACTTAGCTTAGCACCAAGTGAACTTGAATATGAGTGTGTGTCCCTTCCCATGATAGGAAGGTAGGTCACTATAAATTTCATGAGGTGGATAACGACAATACCTCAACGGGCATAAATAGGGTTTCCATAAGTGAATAACTACAATGCCTAATCTTGGCATAAGGAGGGTTTTCACATGTACCTCCAAGTTCCATAACTATGTTGCCACCATAGGATACTAGCTAGTGGATCCACCTAGAAAGCTATGTCATATTTGGTTGTACTTTGGCCGGTAGACCACCTCCTTTCGGTGTGGGGTTCTATGACACCGGATTCTTATGTTTAGCATCACATGGTGTACGTCGGTTAAGGCTATAGTTTCCCTAAACTAAAATGGAAAATGGAAGTTAAATGACTAGGACCCTAAATATAATGACTTAAGGGAGGTTACTTAGGATAGGTGAAAGTAATGATCCCATCTATACATTGCACAAGTAGCTCCTTAAAAAGTTCTAGAAAGGTGTTCTAATACATGTCACTATGTATGTGTTCCCTATGCATGACATTGCAGTATATGTCTAGTTGTTATGAAGATGTGCATGATATGATTCTATATGCATGATGTTGATCTTGTTGACTATATGATGAAGGTTTTGACTTAACAATGTCCATGTGGTATTATACTTCTATGATGGTATGTTTTGTCTTGTGTAGATGATATGTATGATTTTCCTTGTGGTCCTAAGGTGATACATTGCACCAAGTATCCCTAAAGGATTACTTGGGAGACTAATGAATTAAAAGGAAGAGTTCACCGTAAAGAGGAATAAGCTCTCTGTAAAGTGACCTCAAATTGGACTTAAATTCTATATGTGATTTTCTATGATGTTTGGCCTTTGATTGTGTTTCTATGAAGTATGAAAATATATATATGCTATTGATAAAAGTTTTATGATGATTTACTCAAAATGGCATGAAGTATAATTTCAAAGAAAATGTCCCTTTTTAATGCATGTTTTTGCATGGTTGCCATACGTAGTACATTCTTGTGCTAATCTCATTCTTCTCTACTTTTTACACAAAGTGTACGTTATCGATGCTTAAAGGATGTCTTGAATGATGAAGAGCTTTATAGGTGATTCCCAAGCTCAAGGAAAGGAATCCTTAAGTCCAAGGATGTCCTAATGTGTACTTATTGTAAAGTCTATTAAATATGGTATAGTTTTGTATTATGTCTTAAGGGTCTATCCTTAATGTATTCTAATCTTGTTGAGTCTAAGATAGCAAAGAGACTTAGAGTCTATATATGTATTATGGCTTATATTTTATATGTATATGAACTAAAGTTTCTAGCATATGAGGTGCTATGAAAAGTTGTAAATTTTCCACTAAATTTACTATGTCAATTCGATGAATGATAACTATGGGCTTGTATAAGACCTCCGAGAGGTCAAGTACGTCATGTTACTTCTAGGGGGTGCTCCCCGATCGTGACACACATGCTGGTCAAAGAGGGAAATTTTTTGGGTACAAGATCTCCAAAATGGGGTTAGAAGTGGACAAAGCTAAGGTGTAAATGATTGAGAATTTGACACCTCCCATCATAGTAAAGGGAGTTAGAATCTTCCTGAGACATGCTGGAATTTATAGGAAGTTCATCAAGGACTTCTCTAAGTATACAAGACCAATGTGCAACCTGTTAGAGAAAGATGAAGTTTGTTTTTGATGAAAAGTGTTTGCAGGCATTCGAGTTGCTGAAGAAAAAGTTGATAGAAGCTCTAATTCTAATTGCTCCGAATTGGGAGCTTTCTTTTGAGCTTATGAATAATGCCACTGACATAGCGGTTGGGGCAGTTGATGAGTCCAGAGATTAGACTCATTAAGGGCTATATTTTAACAGAAATAGTGTCCTCATATGCTCAAGGTTTAATTTGTGGGTTAATATTTCTTTTGCCTTGTCTGTCATACTTTCATTTGTCCACTCTTTCAAGAAAGTTCACGACTATATCTTTTGCTCAATTGTTTAAGTTATTATAATGCTTATGAGAATTCATGTGTACGCTACTGGGTACGTCGTACCTTAGAGATTCAATGTGGGAAAGCGCACAAATGTCCTCTTGAAATCATGTAGACTCCACAAGGTACGTTGTTATAGCTACCTCGGGAAAGTGCACAAATAGACTCTTTAAAAGTCTGAGTTTATAAAATATTTAAAATGTAGACATTAGAAGAGTTTCAAATTTGATTCATTTCGGTCTCAAGCTAGAATTTACCAATCCTAGCTTCAGATTTCACGATCAAGATTACTTTTCTAGTATGTATGGGTAACTTAAACCCTATAGAAAAAATTACATCAAACATCAAATCAATCTTAAATTAAAATATATCTTGCCTCCATCTTCAACATATGAAGAAAGAAATCATTCCAAGAATCAATAGGACCTGGCAAACAACAATGCACACAATCATTATACAAAACAACATTCTCATTTGGCCAATGCTCATATCTACTTGGATGTCCATCTGGTCTCAACAACATGTCATGTGTTTTATCCATCAATCTAAACCTTTTCTTACCTTCTTTCTTTGCTTCCCTAAATTCGTCTACTTGAGAATTGTAAAACTGCAAATCTAAACCATCCAAAGTTTTTTCATTGCTAGTAAATGGAATTTTTCTCAAGCAATTCCCACCTCTATTCCATTCTCCACCTTCAAAATGTGAAGGTGCAATTGTCCTAACAATAGTTGTGCCCTTAAAATTTTCTAAACTTTTGATGGCTTTTTAAGCTGTCCTAAATACCCTTTTGTAACCATAATAATTTGGGAGTTGAGAAATATTTTGAAGTCCACAATGTCATCAACCAACGGGTTGATTTTCCTCATAGTACACACTCAATCTACTAAATCAATGGCCAGAGTTAAGGATGACATAATTGAAATTATTGATTTGACTTGTCCATTTTTTATCCACTTCATCAAGATAAATATTGAACACTCCATCATGACTTGGACCATCGGAATCTGTTTCCTCCATTTTGACCAAGAATTCTGACCAATATGTTGCCAGGGTAAAATTATATGCTGTGTATTTCCACTTTTTGAAATTGAAATGAAGAGTGGGAGAGATATCCATTGGATGTTCTACCTGTAAAAGGGAAAAAACATCCAAGTAATTAAACAAAGGAAATTAATTGCTATATATTACTCTACACATATTTGATAGGATTGCTAAGAAAAGAAAAAAATACTAAATGTTTCATATGGAAAATTAGAAAGTTTTCATTATTTGAATGATAATTTGTTTCTCACCATATATATTTTAGTGAGTGGCGCAAAAATCATGTATTATAACACAAATATTCCATTGATTTGCACCCAAAAAAGCTCTTTATTTCAAGTAGTGAAAAGATAGTTTGAGACATATAATCAAAGGTAATATATGTTTGTGGTCTTTTAACATTTTTGGCATTTTAAGAGTATAAGAGCATGTTATGATCAAGGGTATGAGTGTGCAAAATCGAACCAAATCATAATTGAAGCCAAATAAAAAAATAAAGACTAATAAATGGTTAAGTTGAACTTGTTTGGGTATCGAAAAACAAATCGATTATATTTGAATTGGTTTGTGTTAACTAAAAAAGTCAACCCGAGACCAACCAACTTGACATAATAGATATCATTTTAAAAATTCAATATATGCATAAAAATATTTTCTTTGATATAGTTAGTAACTCTAATAAATCACAAATAAAAATCAAAATCAATACTAATACAAAAAAATCTACACTAGATAGAAAAAATGTTGAATATTTGTTGTTTAGTTTTACGTCGGTTTGGATATTTCAAATATGTAACATAATTTTATTTTTCTTAATGTTTAATGATATAATTAATACTTATTATTTTAGTAAGATATTGTACTTGTAAAATTATGATTATTTTCATTTTGACGTACTAATTTGCAATGTTTATTTTATGTGATTATTTTATTATTATTTTTTTGTTGAATATTTTAGTGTTCATCACTCATCTCATATTTTTGTATTATTTTCTTAAGAAACACCTCACATATTTGGTTGGACTAAATAAATATTTGGAGTACAAGTTTATTATATGTTTGTATGAATATTTTATAAGAAAAATAAGAAAACCCGCAAAAATGTGAGATTTATTAATATGATTTGATTTATAAATTTAAAAATTTAACACAAATAAATTGATTTGATATTTAAAACACCCGAATCAGCCCAAAAAAATCCAAGATTGAAAAAGATCCAAATTATATTCGTTTAATTTGTTTTTCAAATTTATGAAATTGGACACCAATAATTTGATCTGATGTTTCACAACTTCAAACCAATCAGAAATTATATACCTTCCTAAGATAAATTAGAAATTAATAATAACAACAATAAAAATGATATCACCTGAGAACCCACGTTGTGAATCTTGGATTCTTCAAGAAAAAATTGTCGTTACTTAGGATATAATTTAATATGAAAAAACTTTCGATCTACCAATGCCACGGTACATTAATAGGAAACTTTATAAAAAGATAGTAGTTTGTGTCACTATGCCAATGGATGTGCTTGATTGAGAGACTTCAAAAAAAAGAAATTTAAAAAAAATATCCACAATTGAATACTGAAAAGAAGTTTCACGAATGGATAATTTATGTTTGATTGTATCATTCTCATCTTTAAACGTACCTAGTGAGGGGCTGAAGAACCTAACCTCCAATTTATGTGGTACATAAGTCGACTAACCTATTAAGGCTTGTCCACTTAATTCCAATATTAGGAAAAAAAATCTAAAAATAATTATTTACCCAGAAGAAAAGACTCCTCTCATATAAAAATATTGAGAAAGCATAAATAAGTAAACCTTTCCGTCATCACATAAACCTACCCCTACTTCCCATAATATTTATTGTGAAAATTACACAAATGAAGGTCTTTTATTTAATAATTACCACTTTTAAGTATATTTTTTATTTATTACCATTTTGTGTCAACTTTTAGCAATACTTATTTAAAACAATTTTAAACAACTTTAATGCATGTTTAATACAACACCAATTCATAATGCAAGCTTCAGTTTATAATTTTTCTTAAAACTTACATATGTCATACAAGTGAATTATAACTATTTTTAGCACACATTTAATACTTTTTTTTCTCACCACATAATTTTTATATAATATAAATGAATTATATATAGCATTTTAACACAAATTGTGTAATGATATAAACATAGAAAATTTCATAACATCATACATAATATTAGACATGCGTTAATACATAATTAGAAGACAAAAAATGATCTGAATTTGTATAGAAAACTAATCAACTTCTAAAACAAAATGCTAAAAAAGATTTTATTCCGTATTCTTTATTCTTTATCATAAGGCCTAACATTTTTGCAAGTCTTCATGTTGTGATCTTGTTATCCATAGTTTATGTTGAGTAACTTTCTTTTAAAAAATAATTATTTATTTTAAATATACTCTCTAATTCGTAAGCTACATAAAATATAAATCAATAATTAATTAGACAAGTAATCTAATCGTAAGAAATGCAGAGACATAATAAACGGCCAAATAAATTAAATTTAAACTAAAAATTTATTACACTCATTTTAAAGTTGAATTAGAACCGAAATAGAACATGAATTCAAAATGAAGCAAACGAAAGAGCACTATGTGATTTGCAAACGAATAAAACTTACATCAATAATAAATAAATTAAACAAGTAATTCAATCATAACAAATCAATCAATAAACTGCAAATGAATTAATTTGTATTAAAAGTGAATTAAACAAATATTAAATTTGAATTAGAAGAGAAAATTATGCATGGTTAAAAAAATGTAACTAATGAAACACCAGACAATGATCCATAGAGTGAATTAAGTTTATATCAATAACGAATTAAATAAGTAATCTAATAGTAACAAATAATAAACTACAACATGAATTAAATTTGCGATAAGAGTGTATTACACAATATTAATTAGAAGAAAAAATTAAAAATTAAAAACATAACTAACGAAAGACAAGACAATAATTTATAGATTGAATTAAACTTGTATTATTCATGAATAAATTATGTAGTATAAGTATCTTATAAATTATTTTGGTTTGATTCTCTAAGAACATGAGTGATGTTTGCAAAATGTATTGCGTCTATGTTATAAATATATTTACAAGTGTTTTCTTAAATTATTTTGGTTGATATCACTATAAAAAAAAAGAGTGAAGTTTGTAATACAACTTTAATACAATTGCGATATAGTTCCACAAACTTCACTTTTTTCGAGTTTCAATCTATTTTTTTTTTCAAAATCAATTATAAACTTAATTAAACCCTCTTAAAATTGAGATATAATCTTCAAACGACATTTCTAATTATTTGTAGGAACTACCTATCCAAATTAATCACAAATCCATAAAATTCAAAATTTGAAGCTTGATAATGACCATCAATGGTGAACTCTTGTTTCTGTAATTTTAGATATCTGAAATTTCTACTTAAAAACATGATTTTGTACAAAAATTTGGTCTTTTTATTCCTCTTTTCAGTTTGTTTTTGAATAAAAATAGTGACATATGAGCAAAAACTGATTGAGGATAGATTTTTAGATGAAACGCTCAAAGAAGAAAAAGAAAAAGAAAAGGAAGAAGATAAAAAACGCGTAAGAAAGAGACGAAGAAGTAGAAGAGTAAAAAAAAAAGAAAGGAAAAAGAAGCATAAGAGTAAAAGACAGAAAGAGACGAAGAAGCAAAACAATGAAAATAAAAAAAAGGAAAAAGGGTTGAGAAAAGAGGCGCTATACGATTTTCTTAATTCTAAAAAAAGTTATATTTAGTTTAAAAAATTATGTTGACATAGATGGTAAATATTTTTATAATATAGCATATTTATGTGATTTACCCATATTTATTTCTCAATTAGATGCCAATATTTTTTCTTGTTATATGAAATACAAACAAAGAAGTAAAAATCCACTATTTTTAAAAATATTTGTATTCACAAAAAACATTTTCTTCCTACTAATACACCCTATATCATTGTAGATTTCAGTTTCACAACTGTCGAGGCAAAAAATATTAAAATACGTATGATAATCATCATCATTCATGTACATTGTCTTTTTTACTTTCATACATATTATATATTTTTGGCAAAATATATAAATAGGTTTCTATATTTATTGGTTTTCTCCCCCCATATATCTTAATTATGCTATTTTCCTATTAAATTATTAAAAATTATTCATAATTTGTTTCTTTTAAACAAACACCGTTGGCTAATGTGAAATCAAATTTTGTTTGATGTATTAATAGGGGATATATATGTTGATCAAAACTCCTTAGCCCAATTGATAGTGAAAATATTCGAGAATAATCATATTTTACTTCAAGTCATTTGAACACATTAGAAAACAAATGAGACTCACACAACATTTTTGTAGGAAATATGAAAGGAAAAATAATATCTTTAGAAAATGCTCAAGTTTATTATAGGCTACTTAAGGCCACTTGAGATGATTACAATCACCAACTACATCACTATTTATACTACTCAAAATAGAAGACAAAAAGTCTTGCACAAATAACTAAATACATGTATCACAATTTACTAGATACATGTACTACGAAATTCTAAAAAGACTTCTTGAAAAACTATGAGACAATTTTGAAAGACTACATTGATGCATTAATTCCAACACTCCCCCTTAATGCATTTGCTTGATAACTCCAATGCGTTCTCGAAGATAGCAAAATTTTTCTCTAGGAAGTGCTTTGGTGAAGATGTCAGCAAGTTGTTCTCCTGTCTGACAATAAAGCAACTGAATTTCGCCTTTCTCTTGTGCTTCTCGGATAAAATAATACTTGATGGAAATATGCTTTGATCTTTCATGCTGACTGGATTCTTGGGAATTGCTATTGCTGATTTGTTATCACAATACAAAACAGTCCCTTTTTTTTATTTTTCACCAATGTCTTAAAATATTCTCCTAAGCCAAATAGCTTGAGAAGTATCCTTGGATGTTGAAATATATTCTGCTTCAGCAGTGGATTGAGCAACAACACTTTGCTTTTTTGATAACCAAGAGCAAATGCTTGATCCAAATAAGAAAGCATAACCAGAAGTACTCTTCATGACATCTATACTTCCAGCCCCATCACTATCAGAATAACCAATTAAGTTCAAATTTCCACCAAATTTGTACATTATCCCGTAATCCATTGTTCCTTGCGAGTAGCGTAGAACACGCTTTGCAGCTCCAAAATGCACTTGGCTTGGTTCTTGCATGAATCTGGATAATAAACTAGCAGCAAACATAATATCTGACCTTGTTGAAGTAAGATATAGCAAACTTCCAATCAAACTCCTAAAAAGTGAGCTATTAACTTTCTTTTCTCCATCATCTTTTCTAAACTTCTCATTTGCTGCGAATGGTATGGCCACAGACCTGCAATCCATCATTTTGAATTTTTGAAGAATACTTTTAGTATACTTTTTTTGAGAAAGAAAATTCCTTCTTTCACTTGAGAAACTTCGATGCCCAAGAAATAATTTAGCAATCCAAGATCACTCATTTCATAAGCTTGCATCATATCTTGTTTGAAATTTTGCATCATCTTTACATCATTTCCTGTAAAGAGCAAACCATCCACATAGAGACAAACAATGATAATGTTGTCATGTTCTTTCTTCACATACAAAGTGACTTCACTTTTACTTCTCTGAAAATTATTTTTCAGAAAGTATGTATCAATTTCATTGTACCAGGCTCTTGGAGCTTGCTTCAGCCAGTAAATCTTTTCTTCCCCCCTTGAACAAAAAATCCTTGAGGTTGCTCAACATAAATCTCTTCATCAAGTTTTCCATTCAGAAATGCTGATTTAACATCAAGTTGAAACATCTTCCATTTCTTTTGTGTAGCAACAACAATTACAGTTCTAATTGTCTCAAGACGAGCAACTAGAGAGAAAGTTTCATAAAAATCAATACCTGGTTTTTGCGTGAAGCCTCTAGCAACCAACCTTGCTTTGTGCTTTTGAATATCTCCTTCGTGATTGAGTTTACATTTGTAAATCCATTTTAGACTTACAACTTCTCTTTCTCTAGGAATATTCACAAGCTCCCAAGTATTTTTTTTTCGATCATTCGAATTTCATCTTCCCATGGATTTCTTCCAAACATCATGCTTTATTGCTTCTTCATAATTTTCTGGCTCAACACCGGCAAAATTACATCTTTGATAAATGTCACTCAACATTTTTGTTCCTCTTGGAGGCGAATCTTCATTATCTGAATCTGGGATTTCTCTCCCTTGAGAGACATCTTCATCTTTCTCATCCTCTTCTTGATTTGAAGATATGATAGCAGTATTCTCTATCTTTTTATCCTCCCAATTCCATGTTGTTTTTCATCAAAAATGACATCTTTACTAACAACAAGTTTGTTAGTTTTGACATCGAGAAGCCTATATCCTTTTGTAACATCACTATAACCAAGAAAGACACATTTTTGATTTTTTTTCATCCAATTTTGTTCTTTTCTCAGCAGGTACATGAGCATAACAAATACACCCAAAAATCTTAAAATGACTTACAGAAGGTTTAATTCCACTCCAAGCTTCAACTGGTGTCTTGGCCTTTAGTGCCTTTGTTGGACACCTGTTAAGGATGTGAACTGTTGTATGCACTTCTTCTGCCCAAAAATATTTTGGCAGCCCTTTCTCATTCATCATAGTTCTAGCCATTTCAACAATTGTTCTATTTCTTCTTTCAGATACTCCATTTTGTTGAGGAGTATACCCTGCTGTAAGTTGCTTCTGAATGCCTTCATTTTTACAATATTCTTCAAATTCTCGACTTGTGTATTCACCTCCTCGATCACTGCGAATGGTTTTGATGTTGCAACCTTTTTGCTTCTCAACAAGGGCTTTGAATTTCTTGAATGTAGCAAATGCTTCTGACTTTTCTTTCAAGAAATAAACCCAAGTCATTCTTGAGAAATCATCAATAAAGATTAGAAAATACCTTTGAATTCCAAGAGATGGAGTCTTCATTGGTCCACAAATGTCGGTATGAATTAGTTCCAAAAATACACTTGCTCTCCAAGATACCCCTTTTGAAAAAGACTTCCTGTGTTGCTTTCCCATTATACAACTTTCACAGGCATCCATCTCAGTATGTATCTCAGGAAGGCCTTGCACCATATCCTTTTGCTTGAGAAGCTTTAAACCATGAAAATTCAAGCGACAAAATCTTTTGTGCCAAAGCCATGAATCATCTACAATTTTATTTTTTAATGCATTGTAATGAAATTGCAAAGGGAAGTTTCTTTTTATCATGAATTTGCTTACCGCATCCTTTCATGTTGATCGAAATAGTACCTTTACCTTTCGCATCAACTAAGCCTCCATTCCCCATCTTTACTTTAGTAGTGATGCTATTATTAATTGAGAGGAAAACCTTTTCATCTCCAGTCATGTGATTACTACAACCACTATCAACATACCATTCATTGATTTTTGTTGAAGCATCAGATTTAGAAGCAAAGAAAAGATTTTCTTCCCTTTCTTCCTCATGTTTTTTCACAAAAAATTGTTTGCTCCCGTTTCTTGTGCCAACAATCCTTTTAAATGTGGCCAAACTTTTTTCAAAAGTTATATTGGGGCTTGCCTTTGTGCCAACATTTTTCTGCATTGTGATTAGTATTTTTGCAAACTTTACAAAAAAGACTAGAGTTTTTCTCACCTTTTTCTTCAACCTTCTTGGAAGAACCATCATGATCCTGCTTCTTTTTTGGCTTTTGATTTTTCTTCTGATGATTTTTTGAGAAATTTTGAGAATTCTCATTTATGTTATACTGAAAAGTCGTCTCTTTGTGTTGATCTTCACGAAAAAATTTTCGCTTCTCGTGTGCACGAAATGATCCAACTAGCTATTTGATGGAAAGCGTAGAAAGATCTTTTGTCTCGTCAGTGATAGCAACGATGCATACTTTTCTGTGACACTAATTAGAATCTTTTCCACAACTTGTTGGTTAGAAATTGTATCACTATGATTTCTCATTTCATTAACAATATTCATGACTCTTGTGCAATATTCATCAATTATTTCAGATTCTATCATTTTTAAATTTTGAAACTCTCTTCTAAGAGTGATGATTTATAGTGCGTACCTTTTCGTCACCATACACCTCATTTTCCAGAAAATCTCAAGCTTCCTTTGCAGTCTCACAAGTAGCAATGTTTGCAAAATATGCTCTTGAGACTCCCATTTGGATTTTGCTCAAGACTTTTGCATCTTGACAATACTTGGCCTCAAGATTTTTCATCTCTGCTGCTGTAAGATCACCATCGTTTTCTGGCTCTTCAAAGCCATTTGCAACAATAGTCCACAAACCTTCAACTTTCAAATGTGTTCTCATTCTTATCTTCCAGTATTCAAAATCAGTTCCATCAAAAAGTGGAGTAAGAACAACTGAAGAATCAGCACCTTCATTTGTTTTGGATGCCATATTTTTTTTCTTCAACTAACCCCAGATTAAGAACGAAAACCTGCTCTTGATACCAATTTGTAAGATATATTAAAGGAAAAATAATATTTTTAGAAAATGCTCAAGTTTATTATAGGCTACTTAACGCCACTTGAGATCATTACAATAATCAAGTACATCACTATTTATACTACTCAAAATAAAAAACAAAAAGTCTTGCACAAATAACTAAATACATGTATCACAATTTATTAGATACATGTACTACGAAATTCTAAAAAGACTTCATGAAAAACTAAGAGACAATTTTGGAAGACTAAACATTGATGCATTAATTCCAACATTTTCTTCATTCCTTCAATCAAAATCATTACAATACGAACACAATTGACGAAATTTACAATAAAAAAGCTGATCAAAATCAACCAACAGTGTTGAAAAGGAACAAATTATGGGTGGTTATATGATTCAACAGAAATAACGTAGTTGAGATACCTGAAGAGAAAAACCTAACGAGTCTAGAGATCTATTTATAAGTTTGACTTATATTTTTTATTCTTTGATTTATAATATCTAAATGAAATCTTAACATCAAATGTCATTATGCACGTGTAAAAACATCATACTATAAAGATCTATGAAATTTCCAAACAAACATTGTCACTGTAACGAGGTTTGACTGTGATACCTGGGACAAGATACATATTAAGGATTGCATTTGATTTCCAACTGAAGCTCCAATAAATGCCAATGATTTGTTCATCATCATATCCAAGAACTCAAACGGGTTAAAAATTGGCAATTCACATCCTTTTGGCTTCCATCTCCATTTCAAGAACTCCATATCGGGCCTACCATATTTCATGCAGTTTTGGTGTTCGTGGATCTCAATACATGTGTTGTTCGTGTAATATGGAGCATCTGGATTCGGAATTCACTCTCCTATAAAAATATTACAGTATTTCTCTTGAACTTGATAATGGTTTAATATATCTTTGACATAAGAAGAGTGTTCATTAAGAGGAATAATAAGGAGAATTATTAATGTTATTAAAGCTACAAGTATGAGTATTCTTGAGGTTTATTGAGGTGTAGTGAAGTTTTTTCCACAAAGGGGAACTCCATGATTGACAAAGTAGATCTAGTTTGGGGGAAGCAATATAAACTACTTGCTTTTAAAACATCACTTTTGGCACTTCTATTCTATGCAACCTTTTTTATTTTTTTTTTATTTCTTGATTTTTGATATATGTATTGAATTTCATTAAATTGAACTTGAGATTTTTGATTAATCTTATTTGAGTGGTTGTAATCGGTTATGTTGTTTTGTATGGATTAGTTTTAAAATCATGTTTATTTTTGTTGTTACTTCTATATTTTTTTACCTTATCCTCACCCGACCCCTACAACCCC
>NC_028639.1:11370170-11404499 GCF_001406875.1 Solanum pennellii
CCCACTACCCTCCCCCAAAAAAATTGAAGTTCATTTTCAAATAATATTTTATTTTTTTATTTTCATCCTACCCTCACCCATCTCCCTCTAAAAAAACATTAAAGTTTGTTTTTTTAAAAAAATTCTCAATTTCAAATTTTATTTTTATCACATACCCCCCTCCCCCCCTCTCCCCCGATGGAGCAACTTCCTCCCCCTTCAAAACAAATTTAAGTTTGTATTTCTTAAATAATTTTGTTCACTTTTTTTGTTTTTTTTACCCCATCGCGTCTTTTCCCCCAGCCGAGCCCTCCCAAAAACAAAATAAGTTTATCTTTTAACAGGAATATTTTTGATTTCAGTTCAAAAATTATTTTCAAATCTCTAATAAAATTAAAAGTATTCTCCAATATATTTTTCATTTGTAAATCAACATGAAAAAATCTTTTCTGAAAAATATTTTTTACTGTCCAACCAAAAATGAGAAAATAAGCAAAAAATCTATTTGCTTTTCAGAAAAAACATATTCTAGAAAACCTTTTTTCATGAAAAACATTTTCCTTCCTACCTAACAGACCATTTATCTTTACTTATTATTTTATAATTCTATTTTATTCTCTCTTTTTTTCACCTCCTATTTTATTTTCTTACCCTACCTTTTTATAATAGTTCTACTACCAACTTTTCTTGTAGGTTTAATATCATTCGAATTATGATTATATGGCATTACATAACGACGAGTAATACAATTTATAAAAAAACATTATATTTACTAAAGTAATAAAGTATGACACATTACAATAAAACACAATATAATATGTTACGAAATAATACGTAACAACTATCCAAATTAACAGAGTGAACGATGGAAGCATCACAATTATTTTACCACAGTACATATTCATTTGGTTTCTGGAAAAGGGTTGAAACTACCCCATAACTATAGAAAAAGGTCTAGAAACACCCTTCTTTAACTTTTGGTCTTAAAATATCCTTCTATTCGTCTTTCTTATCTAAAAATACACCTCCATTAACCATTTTGAATCACTTATATCTTTAAAACTAAAAACCCTATTTTTTGTTTTAATATTTATTATGTTTCATTTTTCGTATTGAATGAAATAAAAAAACTCACCTCGACTAGATTTTCCCCATATTATCCAAATAAGAAAAAAAAAATACCTTTTCAATACCCCAATATTATTTTCTTAAAATCTAGTGATTTTTGTACTTGCAATAGTTTTTCTTTTTAAAAAAAAATTGTTTTGGATAGTTAACATATTATAAAAGTTAATAGTAAGATCACAGTTATAACAGCATATTCCTTTTTATAAATTAATAACTTACTTTTTTTTTCTAATCTGTCATAACTAATTTTGAAAGAAAAACTTGCACAAAATTTTGTACTAATAGATTTGACTCATTAAGAAAAAGTATATGGCCCCGTAAGAAAAAGTATAGCAGGAAAATAGAGAAAAATTTATGGATAATATAATATAATATTATGATTATGATATTATTAATTTGTTTATAAAATATTAATAATTTATATCATGTTTAGAATCTTGATTTAATGAATTAAATCTTAATCATTGTTTTCTTCTTATACCATGACTCTTAAATTCAAGTAAGAGGTTGAGAAAATAGAGAAGAATTGGATCTCAAAACAAAAAAGCTACAACAAATACGAAAATGTAGAAGAATTTTCTTATTAAAAAGATAGGATCTTGAAGAGGTACGTTGCTTTGGTTTGGACCAAAAGAGGGATGAATACTATTTTCAAACCTTATACTATAGTCCAGGAGTATTGTTGACATTTTCCATTTTTCATCTCTTTTACATTTATCAGTATAAAATGGTCAAAATTACCCTTTTATCATCAGAAACATAATATTATTGTTATTGTTTTGTTATAAACATGGGTTTTACCATCTAAAAGTTGAACTGCTTCTACCTTTATTTGCTAATGTACAACTGCATGTTAAAAAGAAAAATTAGACAATTGTCCATGCGCTGAATTATTTTTTTAATCCAAAATAACCAAGTTATAATTTATTTTAAAAAAATGGCCATTGGGCCACACTTACTATCGTGGAAGTACATTCCATCAATTCAAGAGGACTAGTACTATTGTATAAGCCAAATATATTATATAGGAAAAATTGAGTAGAAAAACAAACATTTAAATCATATTAAATGTTATAACTAAAATTTCTACGAAGTTTTGAGGATCCTCACCAATCTGCGATCCTAAAAACTCAGCCGTATTCATATTAACAAAATCGCGAACCCTGGCTGCCATTGTTCCACTAGTAGAATATGCATGAACTGGAACCTGCTGCTTATTCTAGTTGGTAACACTTTGAGCCAAAAGCTGAATTGCATTCCAAAACTCTGCATTCAAAACATCATAATCTAGGACTAGAGGAGTTGTGTTAGCATTTCATGCATTTGTATTCCTTCCACAAACTATACAGGGACTCAGGGAGGCATGATATGAAAGCACATAACATGGTGTTAAAAATGAGGAATTTGATCATACCTTACACACGATAAGAGTAACAAGAAAAACAAATTTTCCTAAAACACTTTACAAAACCTCCTTCTCATTAGATGTGGTGCACTTCACACCCATGAAAATGACTCTACTTAGTGCGGTTTTTCAGACATCCTAGGACTCTTAAACCCAGTGCTATAATACTAAGTTTGTCATGCTCCGAGTCTATCCCCTGGACGTAAACACGCGACCTAGGATCACAAGTGTTCCCAAGATAACCCTACTAGCATATCATAATCTTACTTAAAGAAAATTGAATTAAGAAAGTACTTTGTGCAAGCTTGAATTATCAACTGAAACGATTGGAATACCCATTACTGTATGAATAAATAATCAGTGAGTTTAATGAAAACTAAAATATTATCATAGTCTTACCTAAAGAAAATTGAATTAAGAAAGTACTTTGTGCAAGCTTGAATCATAATTTAAACTGAAATGATTGGAATACACATTAATATCTAAATAAATAATCTCTGAGTTTAATGACAACTGGAATATTATTCCAAAGCTAAAAGTGAATCTAACTATGTCTTAAATAAAGCCTCTAAGTGACTAGAAATGTTGGGACATGTCCCAGCTAAATCCATTAAAAAAAAACTGAAAACTAAAGACTGAAATGTAGAAAAGAATCATGTCTACTGTCCTCGGAGGATGAGGACTCGCCACCTATTTTGCTGACATGAAGATTGGAAACTAATTTATGCATAATATGAAGGTTGAACAAAATTGAACCTACATCACAAAAAGATGTATCCCAGAGTATGCATCGGTACTTAAACTAAACATGCATTATATAATAAAGATCAACAATATATATAACTGAACGAACCATGTTACCGAGCAATGATGTAAACTAAGAATGACACTATGTTTGAAATATTGAACATGAACTAACTAAATGCAATGATCAAGTTTATAACATGCTAAAACTGAATGTTGAACTATTACTAATAAAATGGTCAATGTAATAAAATCTGACTATGGAAGCTACTAGTAACCATCATAAAAACACACGAGCTAAATGTAAAGTCCGATGTATATACCCCATCGAGAGGACCCAATATATCCTATCTAGGTATCGAGGTATAACTAATGTGATCTCAAAACTGATACCTACAAAGGGGACTTGTAACCTACGAGGGCACACAGTTCTAGGACATAAGAGTGACGACATACCCTAGATCAACTCGGTCTAAAGACTACTCCTAACAATTTGACATACTGAAGTAAACTGGAAAGCCCAATAATTTGACATGTTAAATCTTAAAATGCGACATGTATATCTTATAATGAAACATACGAAATTGAGGCATGCATATCAATTTATCTGTCCTAACTAATGTAATTCGTGCAATAAAAGAACTACATAACTATGATTCTGAGTTTACGTACAAATTTTGAGAAAAAAATACTTCTACATGATAATCGGATTAGGAACATTAAAATAACTAACTCATAACAATCTGCTAAAATTCTAGAAACCCTAAGTCTTGATAATATTAACGAAATCAAGAATCTAACTGAATTCTAGGGACCTAATGGGTTAAAGGAACCCACTAATGAAATATCACATACCTGGTGATGAAATTCATGGAGAAATCTTTTAATTTTGAGACTAGAACTTATGAGAACTCATTGCATTTGTGGTCTAGGGATGCTCGACTTTTTCTCCTCTTTTGTTATAATTTTTCCTTGATTTGGTGAATTGTTGATTAGGGTAAGTTCCAATTAAGTTACTAGGCTAAAATTGAACAAAACTATGTAGTTTGGGGGTTAAAAGTATAGTGTAGGGGTCCAACGCATAAGTAAAATACCAAATGACCCCTGACTTAAAAGTTTAATGGGGCTGAACATTGAAACTTCGACGGGCCATTAAAGGCAACACACATCATCATGTCGGCCGTGGTCCTTGGTACAATAACTGTACGTTTCTGCATGGTTCGACCACAAGCCTTAGAACGACCCGTGTGAGGGATCACGGACCGTTAAGGTCGATGTGGTTCTTTAATTGGGTTGGTGGTCTGCTAACTCATGTTTACGAACCCTCCCATTGCCCGTGGAGGGCTCTGTAGTCAGATTTCAGGGCTTGGAAATTTTTGACTTTTCACCATGGGCACCCGTACGTTTGCTGTGGCGGTGTACGACTTGTGTAGGGTCGCATGCTCCACCTCTACTGAAGGGTGCTGAGTCCATGGGCAGGTCAATGGACCATGGTCGATTTCACGGTCCATGAAACCTGTCGTGGTTCACGTGTTTAGGTGATTTTCTGCTGAATTTATCTAAGTGCTTTTCTGAGGTGTTACAATAACCTTCCCCAACTTAGGATGGAGACAATATGATATTTTCCCTATTTAGTAATAATGAGGCTTCTGTCCACCCTTCAGCACGTCTTGTAATGTACATGAACTTCCAAGCATACTACTGATACGGAGAAGGAGAAAAAAGAAAAAAAAAGAAGTAATTTGAGGTGGCGCAACACCTACGAGAGTTGATGAGGACATGCGGGCATCTTAGATTCAGAGAAATGATTTTTGGAGCTTCAGGTTCTAGGGGCACTACTGATGTTTATCCTCTAGTTAGTTTGGAGGGTTTCACTTAGGGTGCCACACATATTTGTACATTAGGTTCGGTGCAATTGGATCCACTAGCATCTTGAAGGGTCTCGAATTATAAGCACCACATTTTTGTCTCGTCGAATATTTTACGTTATTTTTGCATTGAGGGCATTGCACTTTTCTTTTATGTGGCAATTTGGTCGGACTGTGAGTGTTGGGGGTAAAGTCTGAGCAACCCAATTCACAATCAATCTTCAGGGTTTTCTTGCCAGTGTTTTGTTACCTAAGGAACTGTGTAATTTCTTTTTAACCGACATGTTTTGTGTAGTAAATTGTAGTAGTAGACTACAACGAAAGCATGACGGAGAAAGAACATAAAAGTTGACAACCCTCAAATATATTATAAGTTATATTTGTGATTGATAAGTTGAATGTGTAGGATCTTTGTATGACATGATATGAATCGACTAGAGAACATGACTTAAGCTTTAACATGAACCAGATATAGTGATGATTTGATACTGAACCAATGTGTCATGTGTGTGAAGGTGTTTGGATACTTACATTGTATGTTGCAATCTATAACTTGCCCATTTAGTCTTACTAAAATGATCTAACTATGAATATGGAGAGGTTCATAGGTTTTTGTTGAAAATAAGTCCAGTTAGGACTAATACCAACCAACCAAATTAAAGAACTGCTCCATTCTAACAACATTATTGGGCTTGAACTAGACCATTCTTTCAAATCACTAAATTCACCGTCCCTTGGAAAATTTAAAATATTTGTTTTGTCTATGATCCCTCCTTGGATATCTAAGCCTCAACTAAAGCTAAAATCTAAGTTGAGGGTAGCTATTTCAGAGAAAAATATGTAACTTTTTAATGAACCTGATACCTTTTTAATGCATGCTAAAAGCCTAAGTTGAGGTTTACTACCGGAGATAAAAACAAGAAAAGAAAAGAAAAAGGGCATGAAAAGAGATTTGGATTGTGAGAAAAGAGTTATTCAAGGATTAAAATGGTGTGGAACATTGAACGAAATAAAGGAATAATAAAGTGGAAGAATATTGTTGAATCAAAAAATGTGAAGAGAAGTCCACCCTAGAGCATCAACAAATCAAGGAGGAGAAAAAAAAATGTGAAACCCGAATTTCTAGTAAAAGAGAAGACTAGCCAATGTTATATCAATGAGGGTAGAAAAAAGTCAGTTAATATCCAAATATATCATACATGACCCTAGTCCTACATTATAAGATATGAAAGTCCTATAGTGATCTTAATTTAATAGTTTAAAAATCAAAGTGTATAAAATAAGGGTAAGCATATTTTATTGCTCATAAACAATATCGAATTCAATTTTTTGCGTGAGTCTATAGTAAGTCCCTAACAACTAGAATAAAAATCAACTTCTTTGAAAAAAGGGATTTATTTGTAGTAAGGGCACAAGTTAAATTATAAAATAGTTGCATCTTAATGATTAGTCAATAATGTGAATATTTCTATTGGTATGTCTATGTCATAAATTTATCCACATGTATTGTATTTTCAATTCAACTAATTGATTGCACTTTAATGAGAATAAGTAAGGAGGGTTGACTTATAACGACCTGCTTCTGTTGTTATGGAAAAGTTAATAAACAAAAAACTGGGCCAGAAAACTTTTTGGTAGTAACTTAGAATCTCTAGCGTAGTCCAGATTTTGATGAAATCAGAGTCATTAAGGTATAGAGAACTATAGTAATGAATGAGAGATCTAATTGTGAATTAGATTACATGAGTGTATAGCTACAAGGATAAGGAATCAGACGACTTTACCAAATAAATTTTGGCGAGTACAACTGCAGAACTGCCAAAAATGGTCTTAACGCGAATGGTAATATTACATCTTCGCTTAGGGCGCTGTAGCGGGATGGGTCCGCTGTAGCAATCCCGATGCGACTTAAAGTCATAAATAAACCCCTAAATGACCTTATTTGTTACTTTTTGACTTTTAGAGTTAATGAGGAGACCTCAAACGAGTTCTTGAGAGTTTTTCACTATTCTTGAGGCTAAAGGTAAAATTTTAACACTCGAAATCTGTTTTGTGATCGAAAAAACCTATTTTCTTGGGTTTTATCAATGTATAAGGGTATTGATATTAGACTTATGGTGGAAAATCCATAAATTCGGTATTAGGATCTTGGGTTTGTCTAGGGTTATTGAGTTTGTTATAATCCGGATAATTAGACATTCGATTATTGATCCTTGCATATATTGATTGTTGTAGACCTAGAAAAAGCAGAAAAAATCCATAAATAAAATATTCAAGTGCTGTTAAGGGATTCAAGCTTTCATTCAAGGTAGGTGATGGTTGTAATTTCATGTTGGTATGATATATTTTAAATTGCTTCGCTATAATGCATGTATATATGCGAATTGTGCATTGTTGATCACCCCAGTCGTAAATGAGATTAATTGAATAATTGTATATCATGAATCACCTCTTGTTGTATAATCTTGATGATGTAATTGTGATTGTGGTGTGTGAATGAGGATCATATTTCCACGTTTGGCAAGCTAACTTGGATCAGATTGTCACGTTCTAGCAAGCTAACTTGGATTGCATTTCCATGTGTCGGCATAAATATTGGATCAAGTTGCCACATTCCGACACAATTATAGGATTGGTTTCCACATTCGGCATAAAAATTGGATTGGTTTGCAATGTTTTGACAAACTACAGTTTGGATATGAGTTCCATGAGAGGACCATTAAATTGAGTTCCGTGAGAGGACGATTGAATTGTGTTACTTATATACTTGTGATGATTATGTTCATATCTAATGATGTTTGATATTGAAAGACTAATTGTTTCTCTACAATGATTTAATTGTATGTTGTTGAGAACTGTTAAACTGTTTGTTGATGTGAATGATGATGGTATTGTTTATGTTTGGTATATGCCTATTTTATATTGTTGTGGTTACTTACATGTGTTTCACTTATTGGGATAGCCGTGTGATGGTTGTGTAGTGATATTGTACTTGCTCTTATTTTTGTTGAGTACATGGCATCTTCCATGGCTATTGACATACGTCGTTTAGAAGATCAGTGATCGTTTGGAATTCAAGGGTGATCTAGTTCTTCCGAGCTCCCTTGAGTTCTCTTTTATTTTAGCCCACTCTTTTGGGACTTAGACTAATTGTTTAAGTTGTTGTTTAGTTTCTGGGTAGTACTCCTTACTCTTAGACCTGTTGCTTGTAGTGTTTTGGTACAATGACTTTCTGGTTCTAGGTATTTAATTCAATATTTTTTTGTTAATTAAACTTGCTTTTGTAACTTCATGGACTTAGTTTTTGTTTAGTTGCTTAGTTTGGATTGTAGTAGTGGTTCTCCCACCGGATGGTTAATGTGGGTGCCAATCACGAAGAATTGGGTTGTGACAAAGTTTGTATAAGATCCTAAGTTCGTTGATCTGGTTGTACAAAAATGAGTCTAGTAGAGTCTTAGGGAACGGTAAAATGATGTCTGTACCTTTCTTCGATAGGCTATAGGACATTAGGAAAAACTCATTTCTTTCTACTCCTTCGTACTACGACATGAATTCAATTGATTTATGGGTGATACAAATTGGTATCTTTCCTCCTTTAACCTATGGTCCGACCTAGAGCAACAAAAGTCGCAACACTATCACTAGCAAGAGAGGATGTGTATAGATAACTGGAAGTTGAATAGGGTTACAATTCAGAACAAGTACTTATCGCCTCGGATTGATAAGGCTTTTTGACCAATGGAAAGGTGCATCAATTTTCTCTAAGATTAATTTAAGGTTTGGTTACCATTAGTTAAAGAATATGGCGGTTCAGAATTGGGTTCGACCAAGTTCTATGATTGAAATTAGCAATTTTATGGGGCTTGCTAGATTATATTGTCGCTTGTTGTATGAGTTGAGTCAAACTTGCATCTCTCGATTCCAATGGATATCTTAACTATGTGAACTAAATGGAACACAAGCAAGACAATTAGAACGGGAAGGTTCTGATCAGTGATGATGGTTGTTTATGGAAAAACTAATTAATTTTTTTGACTTATCTGTGAATTATATATTGAAAGATTTGATTGTCTGTTTCTGGTTGTCTGAATTAACTACGATTGTGAAGTTGTAATTGATTGAATGTGATGAGGTGATTAAGTTCACAATAAATATGAGCCTTACTGTTTGTATGTGCGATGTGCTGGCTGAAATGTTGAAATTGTGCAACTTGTATATACTTGAGTATCATGAAACTCATTGTGAAAGGAAGATCTTGTATAAGGGTCGTGTGAATGTCTTAGTGTATAAGAAGGATATGGGGGTTGTGGTACTGAATTAGCAAGAATTATTTGGTTTGCGTATAGTTCGATTGATTGGAGGGGTATTTTCTGAGCGTAGCAAGTTATAGGTGTGTTGTAAAATGGGGGAATTGAATTTTGTCCAAGAACATATTGTTACCAATTGTGCCGTCGTAGCATAGTACTGGCCACTGTGGCAGAGGATACATGACTTAGAATCGTATGTCAAGAGAGGATCTTACTGGTCCACTTTATGCCGCTATAGCAGGATTGGTGCCTCTATGGAGCAGCAACTACAGCAGGATGAGGGACGTTAGAGGGGGAAAGGGCGAGATAGATTATCAGCCTTGTCTCACCTATTTTTCCTAGTCATATTGTGGACCCCAAATTTTGCCGCAGTGTTCAACAATCGAATATAAGTTATAAGGCGTGTAAAATTTATGGAGAACCTGCGCACATGAGGTTCAAATGTAGTGATCCAAAGTATTATAATTGGTGTGACTCAATGGCCAATGTGTTGTTTGATCCAAATTCTACCTATTTCTACGTGCCAGTTAAACCGACTTGGGATTTGATGTGTTTTGTGTTATACTTGATGCCCCCACCTACGTTTCTACCCTAGTTGAAGAGTCAGTCATAGTCACCCATGTATATCGTGTTTCCTATTGTGTTTTGGATTTTCAGATTTGAGTTGATTTGGTTGTGCTAGATATGTCTGACTTGATATATTCTTAGGCATGACTTAGTTATCCCCCTATTATAGTAAAATTAATTATAATGCTAAGTCGATAACTCTAGAGATCCAAGGTAGGGAAAGATTATAGTGGGGAGGAGTGTACAAGCCAAAACTAACTAAGATCAAATCCTTCATTCGGTCTTAGAAACTGGTCAAGTGAGATTGTTTGGCGTAATTGACTCATATTTAAGACCTTGAGGTCGAATCACCCTTTATTGAGTCTATTGTTGTGGTGTCTAAATTGAGATAGCTTAAAGCTCAAATCCAATGGCTTCTTGATGAAGGTTTCATCCGTCTTAGAGTTTCCCTCGTGGGATGGTCCTGTCTTGTTGGTTATGAAGAAGGAGGGTAGTATGAGGACTGGTGATTTTATCTTAATCCATAAGGGAGTGGATTAATACCGAAATGACAAGCTTATGGAAAGTTCTAAGAAATGGTGGTACACCATTTAAATAGAAATTAAAGAGCTATAGTAATAATAAAGAAAAATAGTGATATGAAGTGCAACCTTTCGAGAGAGGTGAGAGCAAGAGTATTTTATTTGATTACAAGGGCTACAAAGGTATCTTTAGAGGTGTAGATAATTGGGTTCAGAGACACATGATTTCCTTCATTTTGCTAGACTATGGCAATAGTTTCACAAGTCCATTGAATTGGTTAGACACTATTAAAAAATACTTAAGAACTATCTCAAATATGATAATATGTTGTTTTGTTTTGTTTTGAGTTTTTTAATGATTACGATTGAATTGTTAGCTAAAGATATGTGAGATATATAGAGATGTGGTCCATGATGATCAAAGATCCATGAATTCAACAAGTCTTAAAGATATAAGCCAATGTTCATAGATAAAGGGATTGTGTTGTACGATTGAATTTACAATTCACATTTTTCATTGTCAATCTACATTTGTGGTGTTATGTTTTGTCAAGGTATGAATTCACAAGGTGTGGAATGGTCACTTGTATCAAGTATTTTGAATTTTAAAAGACTTACACTTCGTTTGAGTTGTAAAGTTTATACTTTTGATTGTTAAAGTACTTAATGATGGTTTTAATTTTAAAAGTATTGCCTTCTGTCGAAGGATGTAAAGGATATGTTGAGTCACGTTAATAAAAATGACTAGTATCGACTATTCAAAGGAAAACCTTTCGAGTTATTCGACAAATTTTTATGTGAACATCTATTTATTTTTGTGCATGATTGTGAGTGTGATGAACTAGATATGGTCACACGTGTTTTAATTTTGTAGGTGAATCTCTAGTGGTGGATTAGGTTTCTTACACCCTCAAAATAAACTAGGATAAATTAGAGATTCACATGAGTTTCTTGAGTTAATAACTTGTTAAGTTGATGAGAAATACTATGCAAGGACATGTTTTAGTGGTTTTGAAGACAAACATCAAAGGACGACCAACACGTCCAGAAACTAGTCTTGTGTATGCTACTGAGTCCTTGTATGTTATATGTGTTTTTATGTGTTGTTTATAGTGTAAAATCAGTGGAGGTACCCTAGTGTCTTAATAAACGAGTTTAGGGTCAAAACATCCGGGAACGACTCCCTAAGGACCAACCAAAGGGTCCTTGAGGAGGACCCAAGGCTGCAAAGGCAGCGTGCATGCAACCCCATATTTGGAAGCTAAAGCGCGACGCACAGCCAACACTTAAAAAGGAAAAAATTTACCTTGCGCCAAGGGCTTGTAATGAACCTTTCTGGCTCCAATTAAATTCTAGAAACAAGATTCGGAGGTGCCTCCACGATGTTCAACCACGTCCCATATTTTGTCGTGTCATTTAAAAGTCAAGTTAGAATTAATTAAAGAGGTCCAATTTGTTTAGGGGTCTTTTGGGTACTTTGGGGATTTATTATAAACGGTTTCGAGTAACTTTTCCCCACTTCACCATTTATAAACAAAACCCTCAAGTTGAAAAATCAAAATCTCTCCATTCTCCCTCTCTCCAAAACCTCCATTAAAAACATTCAAGCTCCAAGGAAGAAGGTGAATTCTCCAAGTTGTCAATCCGAATTTCTTGGATAGGACTTGAATAAGGTAGAGTGATTTCATCCTTGATTCTTCTATCATTGAAGGAGCCAATTCAAAGGCTTTTCAAAAGATCTAAAAAGTCCTCAATATCCTATTGAATTCTAAGCATGGGTTATTGAATTAAAAGGTTTAAATTGATGATTTATGAAGTATTCGATGTTAATTGATGTTTTTATGATTAAAAAAACTCCATGGACATATGATCTTCGTAATTATGAAATTTTGGAAGATGTTAAGGAATGGTGATTGAGGCTATTGGAAGGTGGTAAGTTGACCTAATACCCTTAGTTAATGTAGAATTATATTGAATTTCTATTACTTTGATATGGTCCACTTCTGGTAGCGGTGCTTAATTGTTATAATTGTTATGAATATGTCCTTGGCGGTATTATTTTTTGGATTGTAGTATCATCATGTTATGGCTTATATGGGTGTACAATGTGAAGGATGATATTGTATACGTGAATGTGTAATGTGAAGGTGTTCATGCGATCTTGAGGAGATGTTGTAAAAATCTACGTAATATTGTCAATGAAAGCATGTTTCCTCAAAATGTTGGTATGTGATGATGAAAAACTATGAAGAGTCTCTATATGATGATATGGTGTCTTGTTTAGGTAAACCTACTTGTCCTTACTTGATACACGAATGATGAATGAGTTGTTCTAATGTATTTCTTGAACTGGTAGACCTAAGAATGGTGCCCCTTCTTGATGAGTCTAGAACCCTAAGTGAATATGAAACCTTGAATATGAAAAGAAGGTTTAAAATGAAGTGAATTGGATAGACCTAGTGTGGTAACCATCATGAATGATCTATCCTAATGAACCTTGATCTACAACCCTTGTGGACCAGTTCTTGGTAGTGGTATTATTAGTTGGTAGGACTTAGAGATGTCACCTTCTCAAATACTATTATGTGAATGAACTTACTCTATGAGAAACAAGTTAAAGCACCGAGTGGATATGCTTATGGTAGTAGCTGTGAAATCCGGGAATAACCCCTAGACGTAACCGGTGTCTTTGTCCTCTTTGAGGACTAAGACTAGCCTCTTAGCTTACATCATTACATTCATAGGTCAAAGTTAGAGGAAAATTCAAAACTTTTTACTACTTCTACATTAAGGATTATATAGATCTCTACATACACATAGTATATATATCGAGTATATGTAGACCCTTCACATATGAAGATTACTTAGTCTTCTAGTTTATTGCACGTAGATATATAGAATATAACATAGTCTCAAATAGTTGCCTCATATCATAACCATCTAGTAAGAGTATAACAATTTGGTCCTAGCCCATACATATATGAAATAAGACCACATATAGGTCATACAATGTTGAATATCCAAATGAAAAGGGAAGAACATAAAAGTCTTAATACAAAAACAACTTCATAAGCTTGATAGTGGCATTGCCCTCGGAAAGTTAAGACCTACTCAACTTGGATGATTAAGAATTCCAAGTCTTCTTCAAAGTCGTTTCCAAAAGCCCTTCAATGATAAGAACCTAAAAATTTGAGGAAAAGAAGAAATGGGGTTAGTAGACCACTTTTACTAAGTATGAGACTATGCACATATATCGTGAAATCAAGCTAAGAGAAGCGACATTTCATAAAGGTATGCAATTTACTTTGAAAAGTTTTATGCGCATTGAATAAGACCATACCAATAAGTAAGACATATTCCTTAAGTCATAGGCATGTACATCATATGACCAACAATAAAAGTCATAGTCAAATCAACATGCATATCGTATAATTGAACACATAGTGAAAGAAACTCTATCATCAAGTTGTAAAAGCAACAAGGATGAATAAGAGCATATTTCATCATAACCTAAACAAGACCATTACTCATGATCCTCTTTAAGTCCACTTGTGCAATGAATAAGCAAAGCCCCATACCCTAACTTATCCAAGTAACGTAACAAGAACCATACCCAATGTCCAACTTCACATAACATAACATCAACAATATATAATATCATACTTTAAAAATAGAGACCAAATACATGTTCATATGAGTAATAACCATCACATAGTCATTAACATGTAAGATAATTATATGCATATCATTTACATTTATAAGCATATACATACATAAGAATATCCTCCTAATACTTCCCTTAAGGCTAACTAGTGCAATGTATAGGTAGACTCCCATACCCCTACCTAGACTAAGTTAAACACCTTTGGTCATCTTAGTAAGAGTTCAATCCTTTAGTTCATCTTACCTTTTTGGGAACATCTTGCCTTAATCGACATAGACCACATGAGCTAACGTGGAATCCAATGTCATGAAACCCTACATCGAAAGAAGGCGGACTACTTGCCAAGGTAGTACAAAAACATGAACATAGCAACTACGTGGATCCACTATCTAGAATACCTATGGGGGCAACATAGTTCAAGAATGAAGAAATATAGTTGTGACCCTTTTTATGCTACATGCATTAAAGTGTCCAATATCAAGAGTACATTAGTTATCCTACCTTCCCTATGTGGGAAGGGACACTACTCACTCTAGTTCACTCGGTTTTAAGGTAGAGTCCCTTTTTAAAAGTTCTTTATATTTTATTAATCATCATATCTTAATGTAAGTCATAGGGTATAACCCTTGTATAACATCGTCATCATCATAGCTCAATAAGAATTGCATGAGTATTGTCCTTCCATTACGATTCATATAGGTAAGTTTAGCACATTTATGTCACAGCCGGAGCCTAGAACCTAGCCGAAACCGGCGTCGTTGACCTCTCTGAGGTCTTAGACAATCCTACATACGTGATTTTTACATCATCTAGGTTAATTTTAGCGAAAAATTTTAAACTTTTTGTTAACTTAGACTTCATACTGAGAAACATTGAACTCGTATAAGACTATCTACATAAACTCATAACTGTTTCACAACAACTATATAATATCTAGATCATCAAATGAAAGACATAGTCATATCTTTATAATAATATAGAGTTTCCAAAATTGCACCAATATAATATCTGAAAATAACTGGAAAAGAAACACTAGTAGAACATACTCCACTAGCTCATGCCTACATCTAAGATATGATATAAAAGATAGGCATCCTCGAAAGCAAGAGGGACTGCCAAGTCTGGATGAATGCTCCACGTCCGGATAACTTCAGCGTCGAGTCGTAAGCTCTAGCTTCCAGCTGCACCTGCACCTAGAAGATGAGAGTTGTATGGGATTAGTACACACTTGTACTAAGTATGGGTATATACAAGCACACACCAAGGAAATGCATGATTAAAAAGAGCTCTATACTAAAGATATGTGTTATGGAAAGTCAAGTCAGCGGACTTGCCAAATCGAATTATGAAAGTCATGCTATGAGAGTAATATGCATCATCATACATATAATTTTGCAAACAACACATAACATATTTCACATATCATATCACATAGTACATATCATTCCTTCATATGCCATGAGACCTTGGAATCATGGACTTGACATTAGGACTTCCCAAAATGAGAGAACAACATATGGGACCTCAACTAGGGAGTCTTCTTTAGCAAACACAGAGTTTTCTTCATTCATTCATACATACTTCATTTTCATTCGTTGTAAGCTAGTGTAAACACCAGCTATACCTAGGATGTAGTTTAAGACTTTCATCGGGTTTGCTGTGCAATGACCAAGAATGACCTAGTGTCATTACTTATGTCTAGCTCACCTCTTGATTATCCTATCCTAACTCATTTGGTATCGTTCATTTCATTATGTGCATTATTTGAGGCTGGCTTCATTCTTTCTTTGGGAACTTTAACCCAACCGACATAGATCATGTGAGCTTCATGAAGTCCAGTGTTTAACCCCACACTGATAAGATGTGGAATCACCGACCAAAGTGAACCAAAACATGCTAGCGTATATAGGGAGTCAAACCCTTCTAGAACCTTATATTGACAGTATAGGTTCAAAGACTAGGAGATATAAGGAGACCCATACCCGTCTGGATGGACAATATCATCTAATGAGAATTAAACGAACCTCTGCCTTCCCGAAAGAAGGAATCACAACTCATAGCTAGGCTATCGGTGCTCAGTATAAAGTTCCATTACATTCATGTCATACATCATAGAAGCTGGTTTCTAGCATGAGGGCTTCATATCTCATTAGATGATTTCTCATCTCTTCATTAGTATTAAGTATGCATTAACTTCATTAGAGTGTTCATAGAGAATAGTCTCTTCATTAACTTTACACTCTGATAGGTGAGTACGTCTTGGTAATATTTACTTAGGTTCATTTGAGATTCCTCTCACCTTTCACTTTAGATCTTATCATGTTGTCACTACATTATTTAACATTAGCACATTAACTCTTCTTAATTACTCATCTCTTTACTTGAATGTTCAATTCATCATATGCCAATGCACTTGGCCTTTTAGTGTGTTTCACACTCTTACTTAACCCTTCTGGGGTCTTATCATTCATCACATAACATCTTAGGTTCCCTCTCTTTATAACATATGCTAGACTTATGAGTCCACACACACAAGCCATGAGGCTTCATTCATAGTTCATTTAAGCGATTCATATTGCCCATGATTATGTGGTACAAGACTTATGCATCTCGTAAGTATGCCAAGTTCTCAATTTGATTCCTATAGGTAGCATTCATTAAGTATTTAATCACGTAATACTTATGTGTCAATACGGAATTAGGCAAGGGAACACTATTTCAAATCCCTTGTATAACACTTCGTTAATTTTCTTTATGCTTTTCGTTGTCATAAACCGTTTGGATAGGAAATCCGGGATCAATTCCCCACACCTACACTTCCTTTCTCATTTTTTTTATTTTTTCCTTAAACAATTCAGCCTGGGGGACCCAAGATCGAAACCCCATGCCCACATTCTTTTCTTTTTCCTTTTTTACTTTCTTCATTCGTTTAGATTAAGAGGGTGTGGGATCGAAGCCCCATAGCCTCACTTTATTTTAATTGCATTTTCTCCTTATCTCCTCATTCGTCCAATAGGTTGTGGAATCAAATCCCACATACCTCATTTTTTCATTATTCCTTTTTATCATTTTTCTCCTCTATCCTTCATCCATCCAAGAGGTTGTAGGTTCGAACCCCACACACCTCACTTTATTTTCTTTCATTTTTTCCCTTAATGTTTCACTTGAACTTTACCCCATTTCGAATCCCCCTTATCACATTTAATTTTTTTATTTTTATAACATCTATATGGTGAGGTTTTGGGTTCAATCTCCAATAACCTCAAGCAATAAACATTTTTTTACGTGAATTTTTACAGTATCCTGCCAAAAAACAAATTTCCAGAATGCTGGAAATTTGTTCACCCTCTTTGTAGTCCATTTTTTTCCAACTTTTAAATGTTAGATTTAGGATAAATTTTCGTGTAAAATTTAGTGCATCTTTAGGTAAGTTTTCATGGTTACTTTCGAGAATTTAATCACCTTTTTGCATTCCATTTTCTCATCCTCTTTCACGTTAAACATTAAGAAATTTCGAGTAGTTTTTAGGGAGATCTTTAGGTGCAATTTCAGGATTACTTTCAATCAAGAATTTTCATTTAATTCAGCAACCTTCAACTTATATGAACATCAAGTTTTTAACTTATTCATACACGTAAAATACAACAATTTAATCATGCCAAATTTCATGCTCTTAGCCGAGACCAAGTCACAGTACACACGTGCACTCACAAGTCAACATATCACACATTCTCGGAGACATTTTCTTCATTTATATATTATAACGAATACACATTCAAACACGTAATCTCAACTAGTCCTAAAATCATCTACCAGAAATCATACCAACACATACTTGAATCATTCAAAGGATCTAATGACAGGGGCATGCAACGGGGACAACCTTAGTTTTTGACTGGAATTAAGCTGAACTTAGGGGTCTCTTGGGAAAGGGACTAAGAGGGAAGAAAACCCATACCTGAAGTTGTTCAAAAGTGATTCAACATGATGCTTATTTCCCCACTGAGCAAACGCCTCACCACCGAAACCACAAGCAAAATCTGTTGAGAAATTGATCTTTATCAACTACAATACTGTACGAAAAGTTGAAAAGATAAGCATTCTTACAAATTTCTCACCCTTTGATCATCATTGATCAATACACCTTATTCATCAACAATTCATATATAGGGAAGTATCTAAATGTACTTTAAGCATAGAAGAAACCATGTACAAGTCGCTTACAAGATCATACTATAACATAATACAACACATCACATACTAGGAAAGTAGAAGAACAAAGATCCCTAGCTAACTTCACTTGCATTGATTTTAAGTCATATTTCATAGATAATATCAATGTAACACAGTATCTAATAATAAATTTAATCATAAAGAAATCATGCTTAAAGCACTTCAATATCAAGCTACAACATAGACATTAAACTTGTCAATTTGCTATAATGTACAGAGGGAATTGACCAACTCTATTGATTCTCTAAGACCTTGATATTCCATAATATTTTAATAATAATGTACATACTATGCAGCAGCTAGATAAATCACTTCATCGAAGAAAATTATGCTTCATCTATCCACAATTCAAGATATCATCATATACATAATATTATACATCGATAGACTAGAAGACTAGGTCAATTCACATAAGCCAACTTTACTTCAATCATACAAGATTTGTATTCGTAATTCAATCATGATACTAACCCAAAATAGTAGATATAACATAATCTAAATCCACATTAATCCATTTAGAAACCAATGTTACAGTGAACCATGGAAACTAGGCTAAACATGCTCAAATATTAATACATTGATCCTCATGGATCCTTCAACAGCAATTCAACATAAATTCATGCAAATAAAAGCATATACAATCACTTAAATGTAATAGAATCATAATTGAAACGATAGCAATTAAAGATCACAAAGCCCATGCAAGGCTAAATCGTTTTGGTGAAGGAGCATGGGTTCATCATGCAATTGGAGTAAAATTCACGTTAAAACCACTGTATTAACGTCAATTAATCATGATTAAATTGTTCAAAACCTTTTTAGAAAGAACCCATGGCATATTGAAAAACAAAGTGTTTGATCATATTTTTCTCTTTTGAAATCTTTGAGAATGGCTCTCTAGATAAAAAGA
Source organism: Solanum pennellii (assembly GCF_001406875.1). Classification (NCBI taxonomy): domain Eukaryota; kingdom Viridiplantae; phylum Streptophyta; class Magnoliopsida; order Solanales; family Solanaceae; genus Solanum; species Solanum pennellii. The sequence goes on from NC_028639.1 coordinate 11,389,497, forward strand.
TAACTAGAGATGAAGATCACCATACCTTTGTCTAGTTGAAAATATCTAAAACTTTACGATTCATCCATAGAATACCCAGCTCCAAGTAGTTCTTGAGCTACACCTACAATGGAGGTTTGAAGGGAAATATTTTTGGAGCTAAAAGGTTTCTTACGTTTGAGAAGATTCTAGAATGGGGTGATCACGTTTTTGATGACTTATATACTCCCAAAAATAGCTAAATAAACCTATTAGGGTCAGGTTAGGATGTGGGTGAATTTTCCATTCACCCGTATATGAAACAGATTCAGTCTGCAACTTACAGTGCACCAACGACGGAGGCAATGACGTGGCGTCATGTTGTCAATGGTCCGTGCCTGGCTTCCGTCGCCTAAAACTTAATCCAAATTCTAGGCTTGTGATATGCCCCAGGCAAGTACTAGTTGAAGAGACTTTCCATACGGGCCGTTGGTGGACCAACGATCCGTCGTTGTGTCCGTCAATGGACACTACCCAGGCAGTGTCTTCGACCAGCCTTGGGTCTTTCTTTTGGGGCCTCTTGTGGGGCCCTTTAGAAGTCTTACCAGATCATTTACAACGTGAATAAAAAACTTAAAAAGTTATAGACCTTCCACATAAATTTCATCCAAAAAAACACCTACAAGAAGTCCAAACAGGCCAAGCCCCATCATGACACACGTTAAACATCTTAAGGGCTATCTTTTGAACGCCTTGGACGTTCTGGTCGTTTGACCTCCAAACATCACGAAACTTCATATACAATCATTTAACATAATTATAAAACATTTAAAGACTTTTTAAACTCATTTAAACAAATTTAAGCATGCATTGAAACATAAGGCACATAAGCAACTAGTCGTCGAACATCTTGGTCGTCCCGTGACGTTCGACTTCCAAATCACTTCAAACTTTGCACACTTCCTCTAAACCATATAATAAGAAATTTTAGGACCTTAGAACCTTAAGACGAACATTTTAGGCTCTATAAACCTCATCTCATTTTTGGGTCTTACACATAACCAATGTCCAACTTCACATAACATAACATCAAGAGTACATAATATCATACCTTAACAATAGAGACCAAATATATGTTCATAAGAGTAATCAACATCACATAGTTTCATTAACATGTAAGATGATCATATACATATAATTTACATTTATAAGCATATAAATACATAAGAACATCCTCCTAAGACTTCCCTTAATGCTAACTAGTGCATTGTATAGGTAGAGTCTCATACCCCTACCTAGACCAAGCTAAATCCCTTAGGTCATCTTAGTTAGAGTTCAGTCCTTTAGTTCATTTTACCTTTTCTGGAACATCTTGCATTAACTGACATAGATCACATGAGATAATGTGGAATCCGGTGTCAGAAAAACCCTACACCAAAGAAGGCGGACTACTTGCCAAGGTAGTACGAAAACATGAACATAGCAGCTACGTGGATCCACTAGATAATATTCCTATGGGGGCAACATAGTTCAAAATCTAGGAGATATATTAGGACCCTCTATATGATAGATGAATCATAGTCTCCAATCTCAAGAGTACATTAGTAATCCTACCTTCCTTATGTGGGAAGGGACACTCTTCACTCTTGTTCACTCGGTGCTAAGCTAGAGTCCCTTTTCAAATGTCTTTAATACCTTTAATAATCATCATAGCTTAATGTAAGTCAAAGGGTCTAACCCTTGTACAACATCATCGTCATCATCATAGCTCAATAACAATTGTGTAAGTATTGTCCTTTCATTAGAATTTATACAGGTGAAGTTAGCACATTTACATATCACTTCATAATAAGGCACACTGGTAAATCATCACCATCCTTACAACATTTACATATTATCTAACACCTCACAAACCATAGTCAAGACATTTCAATTCAACATCATACCAACACCGACTTAGACTAATCACAAGTCACCATATTTCAATAGACATCTTCATGGTTTTACCATCAACCAACCAATTACATACAACAATCTGTGTAGTAACATCAATGAAAAGTAATTAACAAAAGAACTAGGTCGATCGCATCATCATTATCCAATTAACATCAATTCATAACCTAGGGTTAAGGGGAATAGTGTTCATCATTAATTCTTCAAGAAATAGATCTGATCCCAACAATTCATTACCCTAGGCAATTAATGAATGAATTATAATAGATAAAACAAGTGTAATGATAAATTCATACATCAATTCCCATCAATATAAAACCAAGACCCATGATTTGGGGAAATGAACATCATCAACATGAAATTCAATCAATTAACATCAATTAACCAACAATCTAGAATTAATTAGTCATAAGTAATCACAATTAATTAAGATCAATCATCCATTTGATGTTTAGAAGAAAACCCATTAGAATAGAAAAACCCTTGGAATTAGGGAATTTAGAAATCAACTTTGAGAGGAACTCTTGGGGAAAGGAATCCCAAAAGTGAAGAACCCATACCTTAATGAAGATTAATCCACGAAATTGAAGTGAAATCATAGAGAAATTGGTCTTATTCTTCAATCTTTCTTCTTCCTTCAATGGAGGATGAATAGAGAGAGAAACTAGTAAGAGGTGAGACCTTTTAGGTTTTTATTTGGGGATTTTTTTGAGTGAGTAAATGTGAGAGAAACTGATAGGAAATCAATATGTAGACTCCCCATGAAATACCCAAAATACCCATCACTTAAGTTGACTCTTTAATGATGTCAAACTTTGAATCCAAATTTCAGATTTTCGTCGGGGAACAAGCCCGCGAGGCGAAGCTTTTCCCACATAATTTTAAAATTTAATTTTCTAGACAGTGAAGTTTGCTACCTTCCCACAACGCAGACTTGAGTTTTTCCCAAAATCCTCCAAAGTGTGTGACGCAGACTCACTCCCCCTATGTGTAATTTCTTGCTGCCTTAGGTAGCTTACTTGTCCAAGTTCGGGGTCCCCTCGTGGACCCCTAAGGAGACCCTTGGGGAGTACGACCTAAATGTTTTTACTCTATTTACATGGTTTTACCTATATAAAGTTATGTTACATGTTAAAGAACTCATACTACACCTCTAAACCTTCCCAAAACCTAAGGATGTTTCGCTAGTTAAATTAGACTAGCTTCCGGACTTCATGGAAGTTTCTTGATGTCTTGACTCCAGAACTTCCTAAATGGTTTATTAACATTATTTTAGGCTTTAAATAGTGTTACTAACCTTATATCAACATGTGAGGTTCTAGTTAAGTTCATAGACTTTCAGAGTGTTATAGTAGCTATACTTAAAGTATGAGAATAGAGAACAAAAAGCCATTGATATGCCTTGAACCATGTGGCTACATGGTATTTGTCCTTAGTTCTACCTTTGGTAGATAGAATACCTTCAACAGTGTGGGATCTTCTGACACCAAATTCCATACCTAGCTAGTATTGTCTATGTCGGTTAATGTCTGTTCTTATCATGTGGGATGTGCACTCTAGTTATTGGATAGGTTCTACAACATGTAGGTAGTGAAATTTGATTCTATATACACATGGCATTATTAGGCATTGAAGAGATAAAGTGAGTTCCCTAGGTCTTTCAAGACCAATACATGAAGTCCCTTAAATGCATGAATGTCTCCTTTGGGATCTTTACAAATGAATGTTGACTTGTTGTGGTTATGATGGAAAGGAAGCATCATTATCTTTGGTAGTCTTGAGGAACACTTAGGTTTGTATTGAAGAGATTGTATGGGTGGTCTATTCATATCTTACTTAGGTTGGTCTTAAGATAACCTTAGGTAGAGGGTCTTAATGGATAAATGGGTTACTTAATGATTATGGTCTTATCTTGAAGATTGTGTGAGTATTATCTTATGTGGGTAATGATGATCTTGCATGATGACTTTTGCACCTTGTTTATGAAACTTTATCAAAATAGCATAAAAAACATATTTAAACTAAAATGTCCCTTTTTGTATGGTTTTCTTGCATGTTCCTCCTTCTTAGTGCTTAATTGTACTAATTTCATATTCCTCTCTATGTCTACAAGAGTAGGTGGTGGCAAGTAAGGATTTCTATAGTTGAATATTGGGAAGTAGAATTCTCTCAAGACTTGGTATGTCCTCATATGTTCGAGGACATGCACTATGTTTCTAATTTTCGTTCATTAAAGACTTTGTATTATATATAAGTTTCTTTTCAATGTAAGGGTTTAGACATTATGTAATGAGACGTGTCTAAGATGGCTTTGTGATGAGACTTAGTTCTTCTTATTTTTTATAAAAGAGTTTCCTAGTTGACTATATTGTAAAAAAAAATTAATTCCGTACTACTTTTCATACTAATGTGTTGAATGAATGATAAGAGGCCTGTATAAGACCTCCTAGAGGTCGAGTACACTGTTTAAATTCTATGGGTTCCTTCCCGGTCATAACAAGATTTACAAATCCTGCGATTCTCTGTTGGTTGAGTGGGAAGATTTGGTTATTTTGAACGACATAATGGTGTTGTGTTGGAGTTTTTAAAATATTTTAGTTGCCCCACTTGTACCACCTTGCTTAAAATAAGTTATAAAAGAGATACATTGGGTAATTATAGTGATCTGACAATCTTGATATCATCTTTTCATCGCGGTCATATATCATTTATGTGTGGTTGAATGTAGAGATCATTGAATTCAATTCTATTGTTCTTAAAAAGTAATTTACGATATCGAAATCTAGCATTTCGATAGTATTGTTGGATGGTTTTTATGGTTTGACATAATCCTCAAGGAGTATCTGATGTCTAAATATTGAAATTTGTGTAACTTAAGATCATAGGAATTTATGTTTTGGGTTGGAGATGTTGTTAAGAACTATGATCGTATGGGTATTTTAAATGTGTGTTGGTTTGTTCAGTTCACTTTTAATCATAGCGAGTATTGATTTGGAATGTTATCATTCTTAGGTTATAAAGGATTATTCTTGATGATTACGTCACGATTTGTGATAAACTGTGGCATACATGTGTACGATCAACTTTGTTGGTTGTTGGAATTCATTTTTTTTAATTAATTAAGTTAACATGCAACAATAATTGTCACTCGGGTGTTGATATGACATCATTGAGGCATTGTAAGGGAGAATCTGTAGGTATTCAATTTTTTGGCTGGAGGTTGGAGATGTTAAACCCTTAGGGCATGATAGACAATTATTCCCAATAATACAATGTTTCAGATACTTTTCTAACTTTATTTTAGCATAGTATTTCCTAGTTGATCACTCGGGGATGAGCGATGGTTAAATTTGTATCTATGTGAAGACACGATTCTGCGTTATGAAAAAGTAAAAGAAGAAAGCATTGGGGCGAGAAAACTTTTTGGTAGTAACTTGGAATCTCTAGCCTAGTCCAAATTTGGATGAAGTCGGAGTTATTAAGGTATAGGGAAATCTATTAACTTATAAGATATCTAATTGTGAATTAAATTACATGAGTTGATAGCTAAGATGATAAGGAACCCATATGATCTTACAAAATCAAATTTGGGCGAGTAGAATTCCTAAAACGATCTTAGCATGAATGGTAACAGTCTATCATCATGTAGTACAGTGTAACGGGATTTGGAGCATTGTAGAGGGGCCTCTATAGTTGGATGGGTATGGTGTAGCGGTCCATATGCAACTTAAAGTCGTAAATAAACCCCTAATAACCTTATTCATCGCTTTTTGACTTTTAGAGCTAAGGAGGCGACCCTAAACGAGTTCTTGAGAGTTTTTTTTACAATTCTTGAGGCTAAAGGTAAAATTTTAACACCTAGAATACATTTTTCGATCTATAGAACTTATTTTCTTTGGTTATTATTGATGGGGAAGGGTTTTGATTTGAGAATATGTTGGGAAAACCCCTGAATTGGGTATTAGGATCTTGGGTTGGTCTAGGGTTATTGGGTTTGTTATAAACAAGATAATTAGAGCTTTTCTTGTTGAACCTTACGTATATTAGTTGTTTAGACCTAAAACAAGCAAAAAGAATCCGAAAAGGTAAGATTCAATTGCCTTAGGGGATTAAAGGTTGGATCTGAAGTAGGTGATAGTTGAGATTTGATGTTGGTTCGATGCATTGTTGTAATTGCTTTGTTATAATGCATGTATATATGCGAATGTTGCATTATTGATCACCCTAATCCTTAATGAGGATGATTGAATAATTGTATGCCATGAATCACCTCGTATTATATGACGTTGCTGATGTACTTGTGATTGTGATTTTTAATATTGTGTGTCAATGGGAATCATAACGCCATGTTTTGACAAGATAATTTTGATCGGATTGCCACGATTTGACATATATATTGGAATGGGTTTCCACATACTGGAACCACTATGGGATCGATTTCCATGTTTGAACAGAAAAATGGGATCAAATTGCCACATTCCAGGAAGCTAACAGTTTGGAAGTGGGTTGTAACGTCCGGGGAGCACCCCCTAGTAGTTACCCGCGGACAAGACTCCGAAAAGTCTCATAAAAGCCTCTTATATCATCATTGCATACGATACGCAAAGTAAGTAATAATTTAAAACTTTATTCACACACGAAGAATTCTTTCATTAACTAGCAAGAGGAAGACTTTTAAAAACATTCTACCCCAACATTTAGGACTAAGACCATACAAGACGTGAAATATAAACTAAAAGACATAAAAGGAACATGGGGGTCTTGTCCTCGAATCAATGATGACTCAGCAAAACATCATCTTCAACCCTTAGAAACCTATTCATCATTTATGGCATATCAAAGACTTCCAATCTCTACACTTTATTCCAAAAGGCAAAAGAAGAGGTTAGCACTTTGTATTCACTATGTATGGAAGCCATACAAAAACAATGAAAAAGGGACATTTAGTATAGAAACATGTTTCATGAAATTTTGATAAAAACCTTCATAATAAGAGTTAAAGAAACATAATACAATTCAACAATCACATATAAAATAATACCCAAATAATACACAATATATGAACATAATCACTTAGAATCCATTTAAGCATTTAGATCTCTTACTAAGGTTATCCTAAGACACACCTAAGTAAGATATGAAGCGGTCACCCATACAACCCTTCACACACACCTAGATGATCCTCAAGACTACCTAAAGTAAATATATTTCCTTTCCATCACATACAAGTAGTTTCATACTCATCACGTAAGACTTTACATCATTTAGACTCTCTACCTAAGGTTACTCAAAGACTCACCTAAGTAAGACATTTAAGACACAAGTAACCAATTAGGGGACTTCACATATAGATCTTGGAAGACCTAGGGAGATCATCCTACCATCTTCAAGGCCTACTCGTGCCATGTGTAAATAGCGTCCCATTTCACTACCTACATTTTGTAGAACCTATCCAGCACTAGATAGCACAACCCACATGATGAGAATAGGAATTAACCGACATAGACTATACTAGCTAGATATGGAATCCTGTGTCATAAGGACCCCACACCATAGAAGGTTTTCTACTTTCCAAGGGTAGAACTAGGACACATCCCATGCTGGCACATGGTTAAGGGATATCAAGGGCTTCTTTGTACTCTAGTCTCATGTAAAGTAGAGCTACTACCACAAGCATATCCACTTGGTGTTTTGCCATTGTTCTCATAGAGTAAGTTCATTCACATAAAGGTATATACGAAGCTATCATTTCTTAGTCCTACCAAGTCATGATACCCTTACCAAGAATGGGTCTGCTATGGCTTCCACTCAAGGCCTATGAGGATAGCTCTTATGACTTTCTTAGAGATGGTTTCATGTCATTCCACCCAACCTACCTCTAAGTCCATCATTCTGCTCAAGAAGGACAACATTACGGTCTTTCACTTCAAGGGTTCTTATTAACTTTCATTTCATATTAAAGGTTTCACATTCTTAACCTTCTTTTCACATTCAATGTTTTCTCATTCTTTAACCTTCTTTTCTTATTTAAGGTTTTATATCAGTCACCCTTAGAAGGGCACTTACTATAGGTCTACCGATCCTAAACTTTCATTCATTCTTTCATTTGTTTATACAAATACATAGAAAGGGTGCCTAAGCCTACCAAGTCAAGAGATCACATATTCACATAAACTTCATGTATCAAGAAGAGGGACATAAGTCTACCATTAAAGACACAACATTCACCATATCATTTATCCAATATCATTCAAGTACCAAGTAGGTATAACTAAGTCTACAACCACAAGATAAAACATAATTCTATAAGGACACTTCTTAGTACATCATTGTCCTATATCATCAATTAGAGAATAATCATAACATTATAGCACTCATTAAATATCATATTGACATCACATCACTTTTAGGGATGCTCTCCGCCAATTAGCTTCCTCACGTGTATACTCGACCTTAATATGCTGGATGTTAGTGGAGGATGAAGTTGTGACCTTGATATCACTCAAAGTATCTACAGGTACTCCAACGTTTCTGCACAGCTTCTTGATCAGAACAAGGAACGGCATAGAAGTCTGGTTCTGTTTGTCTCTCATGGACATCTCATGTGCCGTCACAAGCCTCAAATTGCTCCGCCTTATCTATGTAATGCACCTAAGGAAATATTCCTTAGGAAGAAGGAGAAAAAAATCATTAAGGGAAGGCATGATAGTACTACTCGTGAAGCCAAAAAAATCCTAGAAGTAATGTTTAGGTTCCTATTTAAAATTGGATATCCTACCCGATCCATCTAGCAGTGTCCTCTAACCATTCCTTTAGATCGTCTAAGATGCAACAATTGGAAAACCCTCACACAAGTATAGAGTGTAGTGGACTTCCCAATAAATCATTGATGTCCTCCCTGTGGCATTCTACTTTCATGCCTCTGACTATGAGCGATCTCACCGATCTGAATTCACTTGCCTTCTTTTTAGTTCTTTGGCTCAATTTATCCATAATTAATGTAGGATTTTCTCACTCAAGAAGTAATTTAGTGTCCTTGTGGCCTTGTGAATTGCGTGAACTCAATGAATCAGATTGTTTGCAGGACATCGGGATATTTGCCTTCCGGTCCCTCCATAGATTAAAGTTTTTCCTCTATGATAGTACGTACCCTCACACTTTAATCCATTCAATAATCATTCTTGAGGAGATATAGAGGGCGTAGGGTCCACTGAAGGTGTCTCAGCTAGTTCTGGATGAGTGACAACATATGGTTCTCTAGTGGATGTAAATTGTGATCCAGTCGTACGATCAATACTTTAGTCGCGTAGAAGATGCATATTCTTAGGTTCAGACCATGTAGGTTGAGTCTCAATATGTGTCCCATTCTTGGCTATGTTATTCTTCCTTTTACCATTACCTATGGGAGTTCTTCCCCTCCTCTCTTCGGAGGATTTGACCCTCCTTCATTTATGTAAATGCTTTGTGCTTCATCTTTTTGGGTTGCATGTTTTGATTGGTGCATTCCATATCTGCAAAATATTGTAATTAATAAAAAAACAATCAAACTAACACAAAAAATCTATTGGAGAAAACATCACCAATCCGATTGGCGAATTGCCAAACCTCTTTGGCGAGCTAGGTCTATCTTGCTAAAAATCTTGGTTTAACAATTCGGCGAGTTGGTGATTGAATGCTCTAGTTGGCGTGACGCCGAACACTTTCTACGACCATGAACTTGTTCGCCGAAAGTTATAGTAACAGAGAGTAAAGGAAGGGGATGCTCAAGGCTATCAAAAGAATAATCGGTAGATCACTGACTAATTTTGGTGATCATGACTATGTCCAACAAAGATCATAGATCCCTCTACACATGAGACATGATATAAGTGGGGTATATGGCTAGTATGCAAACCGTCTAGAAGTTCTGTGAGTTCGACCTAGCTCGCCGAATTATCATCGAGTCTTTTTTCAACACCTTATCGAAACCAACCTTACAAGTCCCAAATATAAAATCAAGACATGCATATACAAAATTCATACAAGACTCATACTTTTCATCTTCACAAAATACTCAGTCTTCTTCCGGTTTTCCAATTTAGGCTATTTAACTATAATTACCCTTAAGAATGTTATCACCTATTCCCTCATTGTGAAATTTTCGTTATTTAGCACAAAGAAAGGTTACTTATACTTCACCTAATAATTCTAAGGCATTCAAACACTAAGAACATTCTGGCAAAAGTTCCAAATCAAAGGCAACAGTAAATCAATCTAGTCCTAATAGAGAGACCAACACACTTTTATACTATAATGATATGGTAAATGAGTTCAAAATTTTTCAAAAATAAATTCAGGGTTTAGAAACAAGCCTTTTATGCTGGTCAAGTTCCTTTTTTAATGTTAGGCGGCACGAATTCCTATCCCAAACACTAATCACCAACACTAATACTAATAGAAAGTAAAAGTTTCGAGAGTAATACCTTGGTGTGAAGTTGGGAGGTTTTAGATCGAGGGAAAGCACAAAATTTTGAATTATGACACTTTGGCTATTAGAATCTTTTAGTTCGCGTCCATTCGGCGACATTAGCCGCACCTACTGAACTAGTTGCAAAATATTGAGTGGGATTTTATCTCGCCTTTTAGGTAAAATTTTTAGTTTTGTGGGGGACAATTCTGTAGTCTATATAGAGATCGCTGAACTGGCGATATGCCAAGCTTCTTTCCTTGTTTGCCTAGTTTTACAGTCTCTATATTGCTTCTGCATTAAACAAAAAAACAAATCAGCTCCGGAATGCTAACCTGTTTGGTGATTCGCTGAATTGGAATCCTGCTCGCCAACCCATAGTTTTCAACACTTTCATCTTTTTGACTTGTAATTTCAACATACAATTATTCCTAAAGACTAAATATGAAGCATTTACGACATTGGGTTGCATCCCAACAAGTGTCTAATTTAACGTTGTAGTACGTCATAGGTTTCGCCTCACTTTCTATTATTGAATCTAGACCTAGTGTCACTAGGTAACCCCAATATGTCATTTTGATGGAGCTGAGGCACTGCAAACATCAGGAGTGATCTGATATGGTGGATTGATCTAGAATGAGATCCAATCAATTTGTTTAACGTTTCAACATTCCCTCAAATTTCATCCAACATTCGATCTTGATCGTGGATCTTTTGGAGAATTATTTGAAGTATGTCCTCAAAACAATTTTCTAATTTTCTCTACACTTCTTCCGCTCATGAGGAGGCATATACCTCCCTTGGCGTTTGCACAAGTTTTTTTACCTTTAATATTTTAGTAGTTAAGTCATTTAAATGGCACACCAGCACAGTTACCTTGAAATCACCCTCTTTTTCTTAAACTGCCTTAACCGACTTGCCACCCACTCCCGCAGCCATGCTTAGAGGACCTGCATATACGAACAACTCAAATGAAAATCATAACTAAAAATAAGCTTAGTAAACTATAACTAAAAAGAATAACAACTCTTCTTAACTATATTTTCACGTAACACCACTCCCCGACAATGACACCATTTTGATTGCTATCGTGACAAATGACACTAAATACGGTTTCAGTGTGTACGGTCATTGACTATATAGTAACCCAACCGAGAGTTGGGGTCGTGTCCCAATGGAGCATTTTTTAGAAAATATAGCTAATTAGGATTCCATTCTTTTGTCGTAGCTAAAGAAAATTACAAATTCAAACATTATAAATTAAAGGGGGTGACAGGAAAGTGTCAAATATCAAATGGAGGGTTTGACACATGTAGTAAAAACCATAGAAATTAAAGGAAAATCAAGTACGAGGGGGAATTCTTGGGATGTGACCGTAATATAAGTTAATATATATTATTCGGTACAAGTTTCAATAGAAAATTTGTACAAAAATATTGACTACACTAAGCCTTATACTGAAATAAGTTACCTCTCGAGAAACTTTTCCAGTTTCAAATGGGTTCCTCTTGGACACCTACTTACCACATGAAAACCAGCCTACGCCTTACCCCACTCACTCTCCCGAGGTGATTCTTAGGATATGGGATAAGGGCTCACCCTCTCAGGCTGAATATCGTGTTGACCCACTTCTCAGGCCATCAATGTAGCATCTTTGTTTAGGAAATTCTTTCTCTCTTGAGGATCACGAATACACATGGGCGAACTTGTATTTACAACTACAAATCCATTAAATTAAATGACAACCACTAGACAAAATCACCATTAAACTATATCTAAGCTATCAGCAACCAAGACCCAACAAGAATATTAATTCAAATTTGCTAAATCACACCCCAAGAATAGGGTTTTTTAGCCACACATCAAGAAATAAGAAATTATACCTTCAATGATGTTGGAATCAAATGGGTATAAGTGATAACGTCTTGATTTGAGCAAAGAAAGAAGAATCAAGGAGACCCACTTCCAAATTGAAAGAGAAGAGACCCTTTCTTCTTCAAGTCTTCAAAACCCTTTTCAAACTTGAGAGAAAATATGAAAAACTAAAGTTTAAAGTCTAAAATCTAGAATAATGTTCGGACTCTCTAATTAACAACTAAAACTAGTATTTATAGTTTTCAGATTTTGTGTTGCGATGGATCATTTGGCGAGGTCAGTCGAGGTTGCTAAATGACTTGATGACTCACCCATCTTTTAGTTCATCACAATTTTGTGCTTTCCCACAACATTTTCTAGTCATGGACCATTGGGCGGTATAGTTTTGCTTCGTGGAATTGTTAGGTGGCGTGTTGACTGCTCCTTTCTCCGCCGATTTGATCCTCTTCCTTCAGGGCTCAACCTGCTGGAACAAAGGGTGAAATATGTTCCTCCAGTGATGCCCCAAGTTTATTTGGCGATGCTTTGACTTCAGTTTCTTTGTTTTTTCCACCCTCTTTGTTTCTTTTCACGCTATAGTGTCCATGATTCCCTTGAAACTTCAAGTACCTGAAACTTGATAGTTTTCATCAAATATTGAGATAAAACAAACATTAGAGTACACTATTTCTATTAAAATGTAGCCTTAATTGATTCCGATTCGTGGACTCATCAGCAACCAAGACATATCATGAGTTTTGAGTGGTCTATTGGTGTAATGTAATGAAGAAAGATATTAAAAAATTTATGGATAAATGTCTAAATTGTTAACAATTGAAGTTTGAAAATCAGAAACCTAGTGGTTTGTCACGAGATTTTAGTATTGCTACATGGAAGTGAGAATAATTGAATATGGACTTCACTAATGGTTGCCTCGTACTGTCATCAAATTTACCTGATTTGAGTTTCGAAGGACCGAATGACGAAGTCGGCCTAGTTTCCTCTTGAAAATACATCATTTTCAATAAAATAATATGCCAAGCATTATACTTAGAATATATTAAGGTTACATGCAATGCCCTTGTCCACTATCTCTGACAGTAGTACTCATTTTATGTCACAACTTTGTCTTTCCAGAAGTATCATGGCACTCAATTGAAGCTTAATACTACTTTTCATCCACAGAATGATGGGCAAAATAGTGGTTCTATCATAGCTTTAGAATATATGTTGAGATCTTGTGTGATGAACTTCAAGGGTAGTATGGATTACCATTTGACTTTAATCAAGTTTTCTTATAATAATAACTATTACTCGAGTGTCCAGACGGCTCCATTTGAGCTTCTCTATTGTAGCACTTATAATTTACATATATGTTGGTTTGTAATTGGTGAGATCTCTTTGATAGGGCTCGAGTTGGTACAAGAGTTTATGACAATAGTTTGACTTATTGGTGAATGGGTTGATAATGTCTCAAAGTCGATAAATGTCATTGTTAGGAGAAGAGCGCATGAATTTTGTGTTGATGATTGAGTTTATTTCAAAATCCCACCCATGAAGGGTGTGATGAAGTTTGGAAAGAAAGAGAAACTTAGTCTCCAATATGAGGTCCCATATCATATCTTGAGATGTATTAACAATGTTTATTTATGAATTGGAATTGCTAAGTTGTTTAGCATCGATACACTGATATTCCATGTCTTTTTGTTGAAAAGGTATGTTGGAGACCTAATGTCCACTATGCCTTTGGATTGTTTGGGAGTAGTGGAAAATTTTTTGTATGAAAAGATTTCAGTTAAGATTTTACAACAATGAAGTTCAGAAATTGAGAAATAAAGAAATTGCTTCCATAAAAGTTCTCTGGAGGATTCAATCAGAACTTTGGAGGCCTAACCTTATATAATGTCAAAGTATCTTCCACTCTTTCCCCTCACTCCTATTCTGTCTTGATGTATTAGTTTTTTTTTGTAACACCTAAAACTCAAGAAAAAAAATTCAGTTTTAAAAAATTTGGTGTTTGTTCCTACACTGCCATACACGCCTGTGGAATGATCGACGGACCATAGGGGTGGTCTGTGGATGATCTAAAATTTTTCCAACAATGTTAAGTTTCACTACTTTTTCAATGGTTCAACACGATCGTCCATCACTCAAATCCCGAGCCATAAATATGTCTCATTATCTTGCACAATGATTGAAAAAAGTACTTGATATTGTTATTTCTTACATGGATACTTGTTTGTATCAATCAAAGTGGTGGTGTTAAGAGTTCAATTTTTTTAGATGAGATTTAATGGTTACACGAGGACGAGCAAAAGTTTAAGTATTGGGTATTGATGTGAAGCTAAAATTGCAAATATTTAATTATTATTTTCTTCATATTTAATCTTTTTATTATCCTTTTTAGCATAAATTTTATGAGTTATTCTTATGTTGTGTATGTTATTTGTAGGATTAAAATGATATGACGATGAAATCTTTGGATCAAAAAGGAATTAATAAAAGAAATCATAGAAGTACATCAAGGAGACAACTTAATAGACTAAAGTTAATAAAATATTATATTTCTCTCTATGGAAAGAGAAGAAATTTTCAATCAAATTGCTTCCCCGTGGCAGTCATTAAGAGACCAAATTGTATTGTTGAGGCGGGTGAGTACTTTGAGAAACATCAAATAATTTGCAGAAATACAACTCCTTTAGATTTTGATTTCCTAATTTGTCTTAAACTTAATTATATTATTTAGGGTTTATATATATATATATATATATATATATATATATATATATATA
>NC_028639.1:11404996-11458091 GCF_001406875.1 Solanum pennellii
TATATATATATATATATCTATATATATAAATAGGGAATGAAAAATTATTCTTTGGGGAGGGAAGAATCAAGAAACAATACTCAATATATATTTTCTTATACCTAAGGAACTTTGGAAGAGCTGTCGTGGAGGCCGAAGAATTGTGTTTTACTCTTACTTCTCATTTATTAATATTGGAAAAATGCAGAAGTACCCCCTCAACCTATGCCCGAAATTTCAGAGACACACTTATACTATATTAAGGTCCTAGTACCCCCCTGAATTTATTTTATAAGTAATTATTTACCCCTTTTCTGCCTACGTGACACTAGCTTATAAAAAAAAGTCAACCAGCCTTGGGCCCACATGATAGGGTCATGTAGGACGAAAAGGAGTAGAAAATTATTAATAAAATATGTTGAGGGGTCTAATAGGACCTTAGTATAGTATAAGTATGTCTCTGAGATTTTGGGCATAGGTTGGGATACTTGTGCATTATCCCTTATTTATTTGTATTCATGATTAGTAAAAGATAATTTAGCCATTGTTCTTAAGTTTTGATGATTAACACAAGAATATTTATTTTCATAAATTTTGAATATTTTTTTGAGATAATGTGTTACACCCTGATTCTGGAATCCGAACGCGACCGGTGTCGTTACCCTCTCAGAGGTCGCAGACAAGCCTCTTCTTAACTTTCATCACAATCATATAGTTAAATTTGCAGAAAATTTAAAACTTTTTAATACTCATTAAAGTGTATATAGACTTCATATAATATTGCATAAGAGTGATATTCTAATAAGCTCAAACTAAGCGACCATCTATCAATAGATTAAACAAATGAAACGATGGATCATAATAATAATAATAATAGTTTTCCAAATCATCCTTATTACAAACGCTTGAACAACTGTTTGAAATGAAATGCTAGGGACATCAGCCACTATCTATATCTAATGTATTAAGATAGAATAATAACTGTAGCATCCTCGAACTCAAGAGGACCTACCAAAGTCTGGAGATCACTAGTCCAAACCGCTTCGTTGAGTCTTCAATCTTCTCTAGAACCTGCGGCTATAAAACTGATAATAATATATGGGGTTAGTACACACTTGTACTAAGTATGGGTGTATGAACACAACCACATAAGGACTATGCATGATCAAGGAAAGCCCTTCCTATAGCAACATGTCATTTCTTGAGAGTTAAGTCACTTTACTTTCTTAAAACGTTACTTATGTTTCATGTTATGAACATGACATTTTCTCATGAAATTAATGCACACAACTCATTTTATATATGAACATAATACCTTGGAATCATGAACATAATTTTAGAACAACTTAAACAAGACTTTATTATTTTGCTCCCTTAGGCCGATCGCTCCTATTCCCAGCCTTAGTTTATTTTTCAGTCTTTTCTTCTTTCAATTGTGTAGCTCAATGATCTCCTTTGATCCTATGTTTTAATTACAATTTCAATGATTAATTATATTCCTATACCTACAATGATTGAGTAAGTAATTCATAAGACTAAGGAAATGATTTGTCTACCTTACTCACAAGTTAAATATTTCATTCTTGAATTGGGTATGAATGTGTTTATAAGCCAATCTTTATTGGCTATGCCCATTAATAGGTTGTTTACCTAATATATAATCTTTGTGGCATATATTCATACTCCAATATTGGCATAAACCACTAACTTTTTAAAACTCCATTCTTATCAACATTAATGATTGACATTCTTAAGCTCTTTCTTTACTTAGTTCACTATGAACTAACGATTGTACTTCTTTGCTCTGTTGTTCACTTTGAACATGCTACAATCATTATTTCTTACTCTTTAAAAGAATTATTTAGCATTAATACGAAAGTAGATCATGCGAGCTAACATGAAATCTAGTGTCTCTCCACACCGAAAAGAGGTGATTCACCTTTTAAGTTGAACCAAGTTCTGTGTCTAACCCACACCGAAAAGGGGGGTTCACCGGCTAAAGTGTAACCAAGTTAGTGTCTTCCCCACACCAAAAAGAGGGGTTCACGGCTGAAGTGAATTGGACACTTTCCTCAGCTATAACAGACATAGATTATGTGAGCTAAACATGAAATTCGGTGTCTTCCCCACACCAAAAAAGGTGAAATCACCGGCCAAAGTGAAATCGAACTGCTAGCATTCTTGGGCGGAGGCTTCCACCCGCTAGTACCCGTATGCTGGCAAACATAGTTCGAAGACTAGAAGACATAGACTTACATGTGCTGGCACAAGCTCATTGCTAGTCTATCGGTGCTAAGCTCAGATTTACTTTACTTTCTTATCTCTTAGAGTTTGACTCAAACATTATGGAAGCTTACTTCTAGTATAAGGTTTACTTAACTCTATGGATGACTTGTCATCCCTTTCTTTACTTGATGAATATGAACTTAAGTCTGACTTGTCTCATGGACTCTAGCACCCTGTTATGTGAGTATTTTTGATATAATCGATTAAGTGTAATTAAGACTTGTCTCACTTCTTTTTACACTCTATATTAGGTCTATTTCACAACTTTAGATTTTTATTATTTCATTTACTCATTTTAACTTGTTCAACGTTTATTGGTAGTTTTGTACAATTCTTTATGAAACTTATTACTACTTCTCAAATGCTATTACATTGTTCATGTAGATAGAGTATGTTGGGACTTGTCCCATTGATGGGCATACCCTATGTTATGAGTTCATTGATGTAGAGATTGTTATGACTTTACATGATTTGAAGATAATATGACTGGACATAGTTTTGCTAGCCAATTTGTTGGCATAAATCATAATTTCACTTTAATTTCACTAGATACTTGTCATAACATTATGTACTTCAAAAATACGTTATGATAATCTATCATGTTAAACAAGCAAACTTTTAACCTTTGATCATCCTATGAAAAAATTCATTGAACAACTTATACAGTTTCATCTTCTAGAACACAAGTAGGCATTATAACATTTAACATTCTTGTAGATAACACCCTAAGTATGCGGATCTAACATATAGGTTTTATTCGACATTACAATCACAGAAACATACACATAATAATCAATTAATACCACATACAAACAACATGCTCGAAATTTACATCATACAAATTACAAGAATCGGAAATCTACAGAACTAGCGAGATGAACATGCGATTCATTGGGAAAAACCCTAGTTTCGATATTCATGATTTCTAACAGTTTGAAAAGCGTCATGGAGAAAGAATTCTAGGAGATAAAACCCATACCCTATTTAGAATTGAAGCTACGAAGATCACCTTACACTTTTTCACGAAAACTTTGAAGAACTTCTTAAAATTGCCTAAGGATAACTTTTGTTTTTCTTGCATTTTTTTAATGCTTTCAAGTCGTGCTTTCAAGGATGATCTTGACTCTATGTCTAGGAACTGAATTTTTATTAATTTAACTTATACTAATTAACTTAATTATTAAATCAATTAGCTAATTTATTAAAACACCCCTCCTAAATTGACTAGAATTAGAAGAACACTTGACTTAACTAAAATCTTAAAATTGCTTAGTGATTTCGGTTTTTACCAATTAAATTAGTTAATTAAGTTTCTAATTTAATTAATTAGGTAGTTTAGGGCAATTACTAAAGTACCCCTAAGTTGTTAGGACTATAACCAACCCTTTGGATCATTCTAGGTTAGGTACTAGGATGTTTCTTAGTTAGTTACTTGTCTAATGTAAGGATTTCGGTTTGACCATTTAAATTAATTAATTAAGTTTTTAATTTAATTAATTAATTTACTTAAAGTAATTACTAAATTACCCCTAAGTCACTAGGACCATAACCAACCCTTTTGGACCATCCTAGGTTAGGTACTAGGATGTTTCTTAGTTAGTTACTTGTCTAATGTAAGGATTTTGGTTTGACCATTTAAATTAATTAATTAAATTAAAAACTTAATTAATTAATTTAAATGGTCAAACCAAAATCCTTACATTAGACAAGTAACTAACTAAGAAACATCCTAGTACCTAACCTAGGATGGTCCAAAAGGGTTGGTTATGGTCCTAGTGACTTAGGGGGAATTTAGTAATTACTTTAAGTAAATTAATTAATTAAATTAAAAACTTAATTAATTAATTTAAATGGTCAAACCAAAATCCTTACATTAGACAAGTAACTAACTAAGAAACATCCTAGTACCTAACCTAGGATGGTCCAAAAGGGTTGGTTATGGTCCTAGTGACTTAGGGGGAATTTAGTAATTACTTTAAGTAAATTAATTAATTAAATTAAAAACTTAATTAATTAATTTAAATGGTCAAACCAAAATCCTTACATTAGACAAGTAACTAACTAAGAAACATCCTAGTACCTAACCTAGGATGGTCCAAAAGGGTTGGTTATGGTCCTAGTGACTTAGGGGGAATTTAGTAATTACTTTAAGTAAATTAATTAATTAAATTAAAAACTTAATTAATTAATTTAAATGGTCAAACCAAAATCCTTACATTAGACAAGTAACTAACTAAGAAACATCCTAGTACCTAACCTAGGATGGTCCAAAAGGGTTGGTTATGGTCCTAGTGACTTAGGGGGAATTTAGTAATTACTTTAAGTAAATTAATTAATTAAATTAAAAACTTAATTAATTAATTTAAATGGTCAAACCAAAATCCTTACATTAGACAAGTAACTAACTAAGAAACATCCTAGTACCTAACCTAGGATGGTCCAAAAGGGTTGGTTATGGTCCTAGTGACTTAGGGGGAATTTAGTAATTACTTTAAGTAAATTAATTAATTAAATTAAAAACTTAATTAATTAATTTAAATGGTCAAACCAAAATCCTTACATTAGACAAGTAACTAACTAAGAAACATCCTAGTACCTAACCTAGGATGGTCCAAAAGGGTTGGTTATGGTCCTAGTGACTTAGGGGGAATTTAGTAATTACTTTAAGTAAATTAATTAATTAAATTAAAAACTTAATTAATTAATTTAAATGGTCAAACCAAAATCCTTACATTAGACAAGTAACTAACTAAGAAACATCCTAGTACCTAACCTAGGATGGTCCAAAAGGGTTGGTTATGGTCCTAGTGACTTAGGGGGAATTTAGTAATTACTTTAAGTAAATTAATTAATTAAATTAAAAACTTAATTAATTAATTTAAATGGTCAAACCAAAATCCTTACATTAGACAAGTAACTAACTAAGAAACATCCTAGTACCTAACCTAGGATGGTCCAAAAGGGTTGGTTATGGTCCTAGTGACTTAGGGGGAATTTAGTAATTACTTTAAGTAAATTAATTAATTAAATTAAAAACTTAATTAATTAATTTAAATGGTCAAACCAAAATCCTTACATTAGACAAGTAACTAACTAAGAAACATCCTAGTACCTAACCTAGGATGGTCCAAAAGGGTTGGTTATGGTCCTAGTGACTTAGGGGGAATTTAGTAATTACTTTAAGTAAATTAATTAATTAAATTAAAAACTTAATTAATTAATTTAAATGGTCAAACCAAAATCCTTACATTAGACAAGTAACTAACTAAGAAACATCCTAGTACCTAACCTAGGATGGTCCAAAAGGGTTGGTTATGGTCCTAGTGACTTAGGGGGAATTTAGTAATTACTTTAAGTAAATTAATTAATTAAATTAAAAACTTAATTAATTAATTTAAATGGTCAAACCAAAATCCTTACATTAGACAAGTAACTAACTAAGAAACATCCTAGTACCTAACCTAGGATGGTCCAAAAGGGTTGGTTATGGTCCTAGTGACTTAGGGGGAATTTAGTAATTACTTTAAGTAAATTAATTAATTAAATTAAAAACTTAATTAATTAATTTACTTAAAGTAATTACTAAATTACCCCTAAGTCACTAGGACCATAACCAACCCTTTTGGACCATCCTAGGTTAGGTACTAGGATGTTTTAGTTACTAGGTTAGTGTCACCCGGTTAGGTCTTAGGCTGTCGGGTGCACTACTTAGTTTATTTCGGTTAGTCCTAACTTAGTTAGCTAGTTAGCTAAGTTAGTTAGAGACTAGAGTTGATTAGAAAGCCCAGCCCCACATGGATTGACCCCCACATGTGCGCCTGCCCCTAATTGCCCTAACCGAATTCGGTTGGGCTTGTCTCTTTGCCCGTTAGCACATGTGCTTGCACATGTGTTGCTGCCCATTTTTTTTGTCCCAAGGATATTCACTATATCCTTGGACACTTCTTACTCTATATGATCATTTTAAATGATCATGTGCTATGGTACCTAGGCTTGAGACTTGGATGCCTTGTACCTAATTTGTTAAGTTGAGAATCAATATTTTAGCATAAGGTCTTTATTGCAGGTACAATTCTTAAACAAGCTTGAATTTGGTCATTTGAACATCAAAGTATATCATAATACATAGAAATTGGATAACACCTTTAAGCCAATATTCTTTAATATGCCCAATATTACTCAATATTAGGCATTGGGATGCCTATGTACCCCCAATACCTATTCTTAAAAATTAATAGACTCTTCTCTTGACGAGTACATTTTCTACAATGTTACATAATGGGTAGCTAAATTTTATAACTAGGGTTTTGGAAAGCATGATGAATTGTTTAAGAAAGTTTATGTATAATGCATGTATGTTAATCCTCTCGTTTACAATGGTTTTAAGTAGTGGCCAACGTTATAATTCATCTCATTCCTATTTGCTGAATCAAGGAGGTAATGAATGATAAAATTATTAAACATCAAGTATTTAGTTAAGGATTTGTTGCTATCTAATAGTATAATCTTAAACAATTGAAGTTGGGTTAATACCCAACTCAGTTGATGCGAGAGATAATTCGAGCTAAAGGAAAGGGTTATTAAAGTCACAACAACAGACTTACCAAGTTGGGAGGTGGACTTACCAACCTTGGATGCTAAAACTTCAAATAGATCACTAGCACAATATTCTTGCTACTTTATCAAATCATGGGGAACACACTCCTAGTTTTATATATTTATATATAGATATATATATATATATATATATATATAAAGAACCCTAGGTTTGCCTATGTGGCACCACCACAAGCAAGAATTCTCTTTAAATTTATTGTATTTCCAAAATTAGCCTTCCGCTTTCATGAAAAGTTGTAATTTTTATGAAAAAATGCAATTTTATGAAAAATTATGACTTTTATGAAAAGTTGTGACTTGTATGAAAAGTAGCGACATTTATGAAAAGTTGTGACTTTTACAAAATGTTGTGCCTTTTTGAATGGTTGTAACTTTTCCTAAGAGTTGTTCCTTTTCCAATAAGACACAATTCTAATATTTTAGAAGTATCTTTTGCTGTCTATAAATAGAGGACTACACTATGCATTCAATGGGCTCAATTTTTTTTTCATTATGTTTCATTCTAATGTTTTACAATCATTAATTTATGCTTATTTTATTAATTGTTGTTTTTGAGTATATGCTTTAAACTTTGTTGTTTATGTTTTTGTGAAGTTATTGTTATAAGTATTTGTTAGTACAGATTAGATAACAAGTGTCAATTGAATATTCAAGCAACTTTTCTCTACTGAAATTGTTGAAGGTACATTAAAAGTACGCCTTTCAAATCTCAGATTTCTTCATCAACAACGTTATCCCTTCACATACAAGGATGTGATTTTGTGTTCTTCAGAAAATCCTCAAAGAGATAATAATTTTGCATGCATATGTTTTTTGCTTTTTATGTTGTTACCGATTTTTACTAAATTTTATCAGTGTATATCATGAGAGCTTTAAGGATTGAGAGTTTATTGAAGTGTTAGTCAATTTTTTGAGGTATCTTATTTCAAAACAATAGAAAATTGTTTGGGTAGAATGATTTGTCATCATCATTGAATATTCCATAGCTTACTCCTTTAAATGTATGTCTTTTTTTTGCTGTTTTGTTGTCTCCTTACAATTGTATTCACTTTTTTTGTTTGGTATCTATATAATCTTACTATGATAAAGAATTTTTTCCTTTCAATGTTTTTCTTTTTTTTCCTTTTTCATCCGACTCTTCAAAGTATTTTGTTATAAGTTATGATTATTTTGGTCAAGATTAATTTGAAGAATATGAAACAAAACTCCTTCATGTCCCAAGTTGTCACGACCCGAGAGTACACCCCAGAATATATGGTAATCTCGAATCGAAACACGACGTACTATACCTCTCAGAGGTCCTGTACAAGCTTATTGACATCATTCATTGCATATATGTATGAAAAGTCATCCAGAAATAAAACTTTTCACACGAAATAATATTACTTCAAAATATCTCTTTTAAAGAAAATCATAAGGAAAAGCTAAAAGTCTCAAAGCCACCATCTTAGACATACGAATATCTTGGGATACGACCCATACATCAACATATATAAATATCTAAGTCTATTAGAATGCTTTTAATAAGAAACTAAACATAGTGATGTCCTTGAATCAATTGAGGACATACCCCAACTTTGCTTAATGAATACTAATCCAAGCATCCACTTCGAAGTCTCCTCTCAAATACCACATACACCTTTAGAGATAGACAAAATATATGGAACTAGTACATCAGAATGCACTAAGTATGGCGACATGCAATTCAAACCATGCTATAAGGACATTTGTATAAAACATTCTCTTTTTGTAGTTAACTTTATGAAACAAGTATAAGAGTCAATTACATTCCAACATAAGCACATATAGTCACATGATCCCCCCATATCAAAGTTTACTCTAAGGCTCACTTGAGTGAGTTATGAAGAAACCGTCCATTCAACCCCTTCACACACACCAAAGTGAATTGTTAGACTACCTAAGATAAGATTATTCCAATTACATCAATTTATTTCCCTACCTTGAATTGCTCCAAGACTCACCTAAGTAATATATGAAGAGACCACCCATACACCTTCTCCAAGCCTACCTAAGCAATCCATAAAGCTACTCCAGATAATTGCCTTTTAATTAACATGCATTTAACTTAAGTTACTTGTGCATTAATTTATTTAGGAGATTTCAACAATTAAGGACTTTCACATAATTGTCTCGGAGAAAACCTAGGGAACCGAAACACTAGCATTTTTAAGGCCTACTCATGCAATGTCTAGAGAGTGTCCCATTCCACTACCTAACCTTTGTAGAACCTATAAAATCCTAGAATGTATCCCACATGATGAGAATAGAAAATAACCTACATAGACAATACTTGCTAGGCCTGGAATCCAGAGTCTTCCCTACTCCGATGGAGGGTGTTCGACTTGCAAAGGGTAGAACTTGGACACATCCCACGTAGGCACATGGTTAAGGAATATCAAGGGTTTCTTTGTACTCTAGTCTCATCTAAATAAGAGTCACTCCCCAAGCATATTCTCTAGGTGCTAGCCTTTGTTCTCTTAGAGTAATTCAATCTAAGGATCATATGAATAGGTACCATATAGAACTCATAAGCAAATCATATCACACCTTACCAAAGTGGGTCCACTAAGGCTGCCACAAAATGGTCAAATAGTATAGCTCAATGAGCTTCTTATGTATAATTTCATGTCTTTCCATCCAACCACCCCTAAGTCCATCATTAACACAAGAAGGATACCATTACAGATTTCAACTTTAAGCATATCATAGCCTTCTATGTAGGGTGAAGGTTCCACATAAATGACCCTCCTAACTATGTTCAAGGTCACATTTCAATCACACATATGCATACATGACAAATACAATTTGGCCTACTAAGTCAAGGATTCATTATCACATTGTTCATGTATCAAATAAGGTACATAGGCATACATAAACAAGACACACTTCATTATCATCTTATCACATGAACCATATCATTCAAGTGTCACATAGGGTCAACTAAGTATACTTACAAGTCACCCTCCACATATCTACAGAAACATCATTATAATCCATCACAAGACCTATACAGTAGATTAAGAAGATTCAGACTTCAACATCAAGAATACACATATAAGGCGTCACTATAGCCTGTAATGATGACATATCATCACTTAGAAGAACAGATACTTTGACTTCACATATACACATAAGTCATATCGACCTTCACAATGATCACCTATTCAAGTTATAACATGATAATATCATAATTAATAAAGTAATGTCGACAAGGCCACATTTTTTTTTATAATTCATAAATTAATGTCGACAAGACCACATTGTTCACAAGTATAACACATAAGCACCGCCACCATAAGTAGACCATACAAAGCACCACAATTCAATACCTATACTACACAATATTGAGAAGGTTCAACATACCATCAATCCAGTCTCAACTACTCAAATCCATAGCCAATTCAACCAGCTCAATCCTCAATGGCTCTTACCAATAGCCATAGTCACCAATTCCACCCAATAATCACAATATACAATGAATCAAGATAACACAATATGAATTCATCAATTTAATATACCAGATAACACAATATTAATTCATCAATTTTGAGATATCACACATACAATTCTAACATGATTCTTTCATAATTCAATAGCCTAAGTGAAATTACATAAGAAATCAATACCATTGAGACATGATCAAATCACCTATAATATAGCCAAAATAAGGAAATCATGATTTACATGGGTTGATGGAGTTTTTACTCTAAAATCATCAAATAAACATCAATTCAATCATAATTCATTGATTCAAAACATTTAATGCAATAACCCATGACTAGATAACAGAATAGGACAATTCATCTTTTGAAAAGATCTTTGAAATCACTTTGAAGATTGGAACTTATGAGAGGATTATAAACGAAATTGATGAAGAAACTAAGATCCAAGCTCCAAGATCCCTTCAAGCTTAAATTGTGGTCTAGAGAGTTTCTTCTTTGGGTTTGGGTTTTGATTTTCAATAATGATTTGTTTAGGGATTCTAGATTTATAAAACTACTTAAAATACCCATAATACCCTTAAATAACCGCCCAAACCATTTTTAGAACATAAGGTGAATTTCCCAAAACACCATTGCCTTGGCCTAGACACCTGTAGAAAATCTGCAGGTGTTAATCGATTGTTCCAATCGATGCCTCGGAAACCCACCTACAAACCATCTTGCTGGTCAGTGGTTTTGGTCAGAGACTCAACAAATGGGATCTTTATCTCCGAATATAAGTGTAACCCTTCACCCCAAATGACGGGGTGTTGATGGACCTACGGTCCGTTGTTTGCCCCTCGTTGGTTGGACTTGTTTTTGACAGCTTTTGCTCATAAGTTGGGTCCTCCTTAAGGACCCATAAGTTGGTCCTTGGGGAGTCGTGCCCGTACTTTTCCAACTCAAATAAACTATCATACAAGTTAGGAACCTCTCACATCAATTTCAACCAAAATTAACACATAACAAATACAAAGGCACACCTAAACATACAAGCACGTCTCACGGCAAATCTTTCGAACGTCATGGATGTTTGACCTCGAAATATCATCAAACTTTAGACACTGTCTCAAAACATCATTATAAACCAAACATCATTATAAACCATTTTAGGACTTTGAAACCTCATCACACACGTGTTAGGCTGTAGCTTCACCTATGTCATTTTAGAGGTGTTACACAAGTCATTGTTAATCGTTTGAATTATCTAGGTTAGACTCATTTTAAATTTTTTAATGTTCAAGAATATTTATTTAAGATGAGTCTAGAATTCAACATTATTATCTATTTCTACTTTAATAATGCGACAATCATATGTAAATATTCTTGAAGAAGTCATAAAGTTTTATTGATGAAGCATCCGTAAGGGTGTTCCACAATTTAATGAAGAATGAATATTTATAAGGATCAACAATATAATTTTGTTGTTGTTCCGAATTAATTTTTCTCCTTCGATAAGTTTTCGGTAGAATAAAAAATTATAATAACGAAAAGTGGTGAACATATGACCTTAGACAAGAATATTGTTTCTAAGAAAATAATTTATATTCTCGCAGTGTACATTTTTTAACGGTCTTAATTTATTTATAACTAATACTAATATTCAAAATATTTCACATAAATGTATTTACACAAGGAGTTCTTCTAAACATAAAATTATAAGATTCTTTATTTTTCATGTAAAAAAATAGAAAGAGTGATGTTTAATCGCTACATAAAAACATCACTCAATTTTAACAAGACAATTATATCATCAAACATATAATATGATAAGTTATGTAAAACATAAATATAATTAAATATAAAGATATTTTTAATCATTTATTATATGTTTACAATTCTTGAGATATATGATAATTCAAATAATTTAATTTGTCTAGAAATGTTCTAAAAACCTACAATAATTTAATTTTTTTCCTTATAAAAGTGATTATCGGAAAGTTTCTTGAAAAGGTTAGGAAGATAACTTAAGCTTGCGGGAAGTGCGGGTAAATAACCTAGTTTCTAATAATCTGAATATAAGCAAATAATTAGTTTAAAGCTATTTTTATTCGTTTTCTTTTTGTTTCAAATAATGACTATCGAGTTAAACATTCTATATTGAAAATATTCTTCCATATTCTCTGTTGGATCAACTCCGACTCATAGTTGGTTAAATATATTATATACAATTGTTTATATTTCCTTTCAAATAGTATATATTTGGACGTTATCAATAACTTTCGAGCTATTTACATATATTTTGCACCATTATGCATATATCCACACTAAGGTTCCACTCCTTGTCTAATTTTCTTCCAGCCAGTCTTATTGTTAGCTTATTAAATCTAATGCTTGTATTTGGATTCTGACTTTGCTAGTAAGGGTTTATGGTAAGTGTAATTATGTTTTCATTTTAGATCGTGACAGTGATACTTGACGTGCATTTTACTTGGAAAGAATACTTATTGTTTCTTGAGAATTTAAAAAATTTAAATATTAGATTTTCTATCAAATATATGGTCAAATGTTAACTTAGCCTATTGTAACATTTTATTGGTAGATGTTTGGTAATATCCATATTGATCGACAATCCTTAACCTAATAAACATACTTTTTACCGTGTTTCGAATATATGTAGACAAATATATGATCTATAAGAAATATTTAGTAAAAAATCGTTTAGGGACTATAAGGCTACATAAAATTGACTTTTGTTTGATTTATTGTCAAATTTTGAATACAATGACAACTTTCATGCACTACACTTCCATTTGATGATTGTAAAAACATATAACAATAAAAATTTGCATAACTTAAATACACAAAAAAAATGTTTATACTATTTATGCAGGCAACATAGATTATGTATAAAATAATATTTTAAAAAATGATTCTCCAAAATAATTTCTTTAAAATACTTCTTGATTGGAAGTAACACAAACGTTTTAAAGAAATTTATTTTTGAAAAAAATAAACCCTTTACAACGCTTAAGAGGTTTGTAATGGACAAACGTCAAACATTTTCTCATTCAAATATGTGAAAAGAAATTTATAAGACCTTTAGTTGATGGATTTCAATTGCTTACTCTTTATTTTTATGTTGACACAGTTTTTCCTTTTTTCAAATGACATAATTACACATCTATTAAAAAGTTCAATAAAATACTCTCTTCAGGAAAACAAATTGTCACTAAAATTCATGTAGAAGTAATAAGATAATACAATAGACATCAATCTATGTTTGCACCAGAAGATTCCCCAACTTGTATATTCTCAGTAATAAGCTTGTGAGAAATTGCATTGTCTTGAATCTTAAATTTATTCTCCAATTCAGAGATTGTATTTAGCAACTCTTTAATCTTAATCTTCTCCAACTCACTCTTCACAGTATACAGTAAACCAATTTTCATTTTTCACTGTCTGTTGTCTTGTTCTCGAAGCTTCTGGTTTAGTTGCGTAATTTCCCTTTTGGTTGCCTCAAATACACCTTTGTAAAACATTACAGTGCTTGCCTAGTTGGTCAAGTTTCTGTTTTAGGATCCCAATTTCCATTTCCTTGTCCTCTAATGTAACCTTGTGAATCGCTTCTAACATATCAACTTTCCTCAATAACAAGTTTCTTTCACGCCTCAATGACATTTTTTTTGGCTCTGATAAAGCTCTTCCACCATAATTCAGCCTTTATTAGAGACATGAGAAAGGAAGAAAGTGAATCAAATTCATTTATAAATTTGATTGTAATTCTTACTTTTGTACCTAAAGTTGACATTTAATAATTTTATGTAAGTAGATTGATATTGTAACTGAATCATACTTAGAACGTAAATATGAAAAAGAAAGTCATTATTCATCGTAAAAAAATTCAATTTCTCAAAAAATATTTAAGAGTAATTAGTAAATATTTATTTGAAAAATATCGCACAGATAAATAATTAATTTATGAATCAATAAATTAAATCTAAAATATATAATATTATTTTACCATAATTAACAATAAACATGTGTAGATTCTTCAACACTTAGTTAAATAACTCTCATAAATGTTCGAAGAAAAAAAATCAATAACTCCAATTTAATACCAATTCTGTTGGAAAACTTTAATTTGCTAAAAAGTTATTTTGGAACTAAATTAAGTAACATAAAATTATTAATTACAACTATATAAATATTTTTTTAATTTATTAACTTAGTTTTTTAGAAAAATAACACATTGAGTAATAGGCTAAGTGAGTAAGTAAGATAAATTTGTTAGATGGCATGTCATTAATTAATTGTGCTAGAGAATGATATTAATGGCGAGATCTTCTCCAAATTAGAATTATGTGATAATTGACTGATGGTGCAACTACTGTAAATTCATTAATATAATGAATTTCTTTTAAGAGTTATTGTAGGGATTATATGATTAAACTTGTTTTTCAATCAATAGCCTCAAAAATGTCAAAAAATTCAATATAGTTTTTCTCCATAAAGATATCATAAGGATCTTCTCTATTTATTATTTAATACCCTAGATATTTTTTTGTATTATACATAAACATCAAGCGTACATAAACATCAAGCACAAATACTATCACATAAATTAAACATAGAAAATATGATCCTAAACATACTAATCTAACATAAAAATCTTGATAGATGGTATACCTGAGAGAAGAACTAAGTGAAAGCGAAGTAGAAAAACTAGTATCTCCTTTCCCTAGTTGCCGTAAATGATGAAAAAGTGAAGAGAATATTTAAAAATCCTAATTGATGAAGAAATAGCCATTTTATAGAATTTTAGGTTTAATCTGGCCCATCCATCAACTGACAAATTTGACAGATGAGATTTCTTTTTTAATAAAATTTATTTATGGGATTTTTTATTTGGGCCACACACAAATTAACAGAGGACAAAATACGCAAAATTTTAGCTCTTAAATTGTACTTACCATCTATTTAGATGAATTTACATGAAACAAATTTATTCATCCTTCTTTATTAAAATCGAAATGCAAGTCTGATTCCATTTCATCGATTCACACCTTTCTTCTTCTCTTGCTTCTTCATCTTCAACAATCTTCTTCCTCCTCCTCCTCCTCCTCCTAGACTTCTTTGTCTTTTTATTTTTCGTCTTATTCTTTTCCTTTTTCATCTTCTCATATTGTTCTTCTCCTTCTTTTTGGCCTTCTTCTTATTCTTATTCTACCTATTTTTCTTCTTCTTCTTCTTCTTCTTCTTCTTCTTCTTCTTCTTCTTCTTCTTCTTCTTCTTCTTCTTCTTCTTCTTCTTCTTCTTCTTCTTCCTTTCTTCCTTTCTTTCTTTCTTTCTTTCTTTCTTTCTTTCTTCTTCTTCTTTTGCTTTTTATTTATTTCTAAAGTGTTCGAGAGAGTATTGGTTAAATTTTAACCCTTTTCAAAACTTTCATTATTAAAGAGATGTCATTAGTCCACAAAGGTACAAATTGTTGTCATATGAGATATTTGTTAGTCTATTATCTATTGTAGGTACATTTTGTGTTAGTAGCATCATTTGGAGAGTTCGAAATTTTAATAGAAATTGGCATACAAGACTTCAAGAGGTTTCATATAAGCCACTAAGCTTTCATAGTCAACATAATAGAAATCGATAAGATTTTCAAACATAATTCCTAGATAACTAAATTTTATAAAACAAAGCGAAATTCTGATACACTTGTCTCAAAATTCATCTAATACACCTGAATCTCAGGACACATCCCATACAACATTGTTCAAAACACAAACAAGAGGATCTTAAGGAAAGTAATGGCTTAATCCCCATATGAATAAGGACTCACCAATCTTCAAAAACTCTTCTTCTATAATAGATCCTAGTCAAGAGGATGAGAGTCGGAAACACTTGAACATATATTTGGATAAGAAATTAGGATATGAGTATGTCTTATTACCAAAATGTAAAAAACTAATAACTTGCATACATAGCTCATCAAGTATAATAAAATCACATAATAGATCATTTTAATAGATAAGGAGTAATTCTTGAAGTAACCTGAATTCAAACATACTCAGAACATGGGTAACCACACCTAGTCTTACTCATAATGGAAGGAAAACTCAAGAAACAATCAAAGCTAATCAATTATCATAACATATCATAGGTTATGTTCTAAGGACATGGGGAATCACCTCTTTCCTTCTTATAATCATAGGTAGTTGCCTCTAGTCTGTAACAATACAGAAACTAGTAGGCTAAACTAGAGATTGACATTATAATTAGAGACAAGGTTCAAATCCCAACGATCAGCCATGGGTCTTTGAGGAATACACCAAAAATATGTGTGGGCGTTGACCCATAAGGGGTCACTCACGCCTAGTGGTTCCCCCATGCCTTGTGGATAAGGGGTCGTAGATAGAGCCTACGTAACCAAGTCTCATATCTCAACCTACACTTCACCAGCATGGGTCGTGGGTCCAACCATGACCCGTCAGTGAAGGAGTCATGGGTGATGACTGGAAACCACTTTTAGAAGTTAGTTGAGGGGTACTTTGTGGTTTTAAATTTTTATCTAAATAAATTGACGTCGGTTTACACTAAATTGTACTAACTATATATTGATTTAAGACCCCTAAAATTATCCATCTTCTTCATAATTCAAAAATCCAAGATCAAAACAACTTTTCCCCCAAAACACACTCTCTCTCTATAACTCCAAGGAAGAAGAAGAATAAAGTCAAGTTAGGGTTTGAAGAAGAAGGATTTTCACTAAATTTCCTCGGAGAATTATAACTAAGGTATGGTATTCCTTCATCCATGGATATTTCTATACGTGTAGTCCCTCCAAACTCAATATCACAGTTAGAATTTTCCCCAAAAATCTAGGGTTTTACTCAATATCATGGATTCTTCTCAAAAGAAATTTAATGATTTTATTACTTTAAATTATGATTGATTTTTTGATTATTATGGTTCTTATAATTAAATCCCCCATGAAACGATGCCATATCTCCAATTTATGACCTTGTGATGTGGGTGAATTGATGGAAGAAAAGTATTATGAGATTATGCTTATACTAATTTAGTTAATTGAATCATGTTATTATCCATGTATAAAATAAGAATTCAAGATTTTTTGATTGAATGTGATCTATGGTCGTTGGAAGGAAAAGTATAGGAATATTCTTGACTGTAAGATGAATGCTTTAAGAACACTTTGACAGTGAAGTGTCTATGACTACAATGATGTTGTTGTATTGAGTAAAAGGATATTCTCATGAACATATCATGAACATAATATGAAAAGTTTTATGAGGTGATGGAAATTCTAGGTTTAAAGCCAATTCTCACCTAATTGAATCTAACGTTATATGCAGACATGGACGGAGAAAGGTTATTCTCACACATGATATAATGATCTATCCTAATGAAACAATTTATGACATAAAACTACTTTGTGGGACAAATGCTTAACACCGAGCGAATATTGAATACATGATAGAGGATCTCTAGTTAAGAGAGGTTGGGTTTCTAGAAGTAATCTCATGAGATGGAAGCTACCCTGTTAAGTAAGGTTGGGGTTTGTATTAACAATCTCCTTAGCACATGAACTATGTGCCCCATAGGTTATTTAGCTAGTTGATCCATCTTAAAGGTAACAAATGATGGTCTTACCTCAGACAAGTAAGACAATACTTTTCGCTGTGGGTAACACCAGCTTCAATGTTAAACTCACATGGTCTATGTCGGTAAAGACTTATTCCCATTATCAAGAGAATATGAACAAGAACATGAATTATGAATTATGGTTACTTAATGAACTTTGATTAGCATGTGTTGGATTATGGGATTTTAATTCGAATGTAAAGTTTCACCCAATCTTGATATTCGCCTGATTTGTATAAATTCAGAATTTATATAATTATATTCCTAATTTTATAAATTCAAAAATTTTGTATAAATTACCGTAGTTATATATATTGGCAAGTGAAAATACAAAGAGAGTTGTGAAAATTTTCTAAGTGTATAAATTCGGAAATTGAATATATGTTAACTTTATTTGTATATTCGCAAGCGAACTATACAAACTGGAAGGAATATACAACCACAATATCCAGAGCAAACAAAATTATAGTTATAGAGCGCAACTATCAAAACTTTTGACATGGGACTTTTCAACTTAATTAGCAGATGAAAGTATCCAAATATATTATGATGGTGTTTCCCTCAATTGTGTTTCCTCTAATTTGGGTCACACCAAATCCATCTTGAGTGAGTCACTTTTCTATATTTACTCTTTTTGTATTCTATATCTTCTTGTTTACCCTTAAGGTCGATTGGATTTTTTAAGGAGTATTTACAACATGTCATTTACCTTAAGACTTAGCTGATATGCATCATTGATTTTTACATATAATTGGACATAGGTACTCCCATTATGTGCCATACTACCTTTCTTCAAGATATTTTTTTTGAAATGCACAACTACTTCACTAAATCAGAATTATCTTTATTCTCAAGTTTCTTGGTGGAAACTTTTCATGATCTAATAATATTGAGATGCAGTTTCGACTAAGAAACTTGAGGGCTGTAATTCTGTTATGCTTCAATAAAATGTGTTTTGAAGTTTTTTCGTAAGGGTTATATAAGTTTCAGACATAATATATATATGTTTGAAATTCTTGAACAGACTGTTATTCTGCATGTATTAGCCTTTCTTTCCTGAATAAATAGAATCAATAAGGAAATATTATTTGAGAATCTTCATATTGATGTATCCTATTCTTGAAGTCATTCCTTGAAAGTGTCGTACCCTTATTCCTAGTGATCCATGCATGTTACATCAACTTTCACCTTGTAAGCACCACTTCCATGTCTTCCTTTCTTGACAAATTCGGCTGGAGATTAAAGTACATTTTCGACTTTCACTTTATTTGGACAAGAGGACTTCAAAAAGTAAATGAGAGCATTGCACTTCCACATATTGAGTACCCTCAAAATATTCAGTACTGACCTTCATCAATCATGATAGATATTGATAAGCGCTAATGCTGCCAGATGTTTGGATGATCTCTTCATGAGTTCAGTTGTCAAAAGTACTAGAAAACTATAAAGTTGTCGGCTTCAGGAAGTTGGTGAAGCGGTAGAGTACTTCATCAATCAAAGTCTATTCACGGTATAAATTTAAAAACAAAAACTCACTTACTCATTCATTCATAGAGAGAATTTTCAAGCTTCATGAACATCAAGGGAACTGATAGAAGTGAGTTTATGGATTTTTGTAGTTGTTGCATTTGTTTGCTAGTAATTGGTCTTACATTGTATGATTTGTTTCAACTATGCAAAAAAAGGTCTCAAACACGGTGAATCATTGTAAGGGCTGGGTTAAGGGTAACTTAGGCCTTTACTTCAAGTCTATATTATTCAGGTAGCATTAATATAGAGAGAAGTGTTGTATTTGATTTATCTCTAACTATGTGATAGAAAGTATTACTTAGTGTTGAGATTAGTAGGTTACTCTCTTGTTACTTTTTCTCTTGCTTGTTAAAGATTAGTACAAGTGGTTTTGAAAAGTCCTCTTGAGAACAACTTATGATTTTCCTCCCTTGAGAAAGGATGTTCCTACGTAAAGTTCATTGTCAATCATTACTTTTTGCATTTGTTCTTTACTTGTTGTTATTAATGTATTGAGGACTAGGTCCAATCAAAGTAAGTGGATGCATACATTCCAACAAATAGTATCAAATCTTTACTTTTTCGATTGGTTAACACCAGGAAAAGGAAAATCCTGAAGGAATGGGTTCTCCACCGCATATGGAGGAAGGACAATCACATACTAGGCCACCCGTTTTGATGGTAAGTACTATGGATGGTAGAAATATCGAATGCATGACTACATCAATGCATAGGAGAATGATCTATAGGATGTTTTTCTTGATGGACCTTATTTTCCCCTTAAAGAAGTACAGGTTGGATAGTTTACCACCAATGTTGTCAAGACTATAAAGGTGTACAGTGAAGGCGACAGAAATAGATTGAAAAGAATTTCAAGGATAAAAAAATTATAGTTTGTAGCATTGGTGGTGACGAGTTCAAGAGAATCTTTGCATGTGAAACTGCAAAGGAGATTTGGGATAGTTTTCAAACAGCTCATGAAGGAACTAAACATGTTAAAGAGTCGAAGGTTGACATGCTCACTACTCAATATGAGAACTTTGAGATGAAGGAGGGTGAAACTATCTTTAAATTAACTCTCGCTTCACTTCTATCACCAATGAGCTTAGAGGATTGGGAGAATCCATTCCAGTTTGCAAGCAAGTCCACAAAATTCTTAAGGTACTTCTAAAAACCTGGGAAAGCAATGTGTATGCAATCACAGAAGCCAAGGATCTAGTGACACTTCCAATGGAAGATCTGATAACGAATTTGCAAACATACGAATTGAACAGGAAGCAGGTAACCTTAGCGAAAGAAGGAAAGAAGGAGAAGTCCATTATAGTGAAGTCATCTCAAAGAGAAATGACTGGGGGGAGGCTGAGATGCCATATGTGACTAAAGGGTTTCAAAAGATCATAAGAAAGTAGGAAGGATTTAAGAAGAAAGCATCAACCAGCAGAACTGCTACAACAACTGATGTGTCATAAATGTAGTAAACCTAATCACATTATCGGTGATTGTCCCAGTAAAAAGCACGAATCTCATAAAACCAGACCTCACAAGAAGGACCTGGTCCTAGAAACCTTTCATAGGAAGGCTCATGCTGATCAGTCAGTAAAATAGGCCTTTGTTGTCTGGGGAGATGAATCAAGTGAGTTAGAAGGAGATGCACAAGATCATAAGAATATCTCAATGTTTGCTATTGAAGATGATGAGAGTGTCTTCTACTCAATATTCTCCTTGATGGTGAAATATGATGATGAAGAAAACTCCAATGAGGTAACTCTATTTGAACTAAAAGATGTTGTGGATAATCTTTCAATAGATAATTCGAGGATACTTGCTGCTTTGCTAATTCATTCTGTGGATGAGTATACTACTGAAACTTAATGTTGAATGAAAAATTAAGTCTGTGTAAAGATGAAAATACAACCCTTGTATTTCAAGCCTCTGAAATGAGTGCCACAATAGGGATGTTTGAATCGAGCAACATTACTCTTGAAAAGGATCCTAGCACCTCATAAAATGACAAAGAAAACTTAGTAATTTTGAGGAAGAGCTAGAAAACAAGCTTAAAATCTCTGAATCTGAGTTAATTGCTTCTCTTGAAGCTAACTCTCAACGAGAAAGAATCTATAGGATTAAAGAAGAGTTAAGCCATTCTTTAAAATGGATTGACTCTTCCAAGATTGTCCCTAATGTGTACCAATAGAGTTTCAATAGAAAGAAAGGGCTGGGATGCGGACCAATAGAACCCCCTTATAGTCCTCATAGAAAATATGTGTTTGTAGCTAATAATCTTTTGTGTACCCATTGTTGACATAATGGGCACCTAAATGAGAATTGTGATAAACTGAAAGAATCTAAATAAAGGTATGTCAAGTTTAGTAGATCTGGAAATGATCAAGAAACGAAAGAATAGGGACCTAGACCATGTGCGAAGTCTGTCAGACCTGGCAGAAATGTGAAAAAAAAGAGCGGAAGGGACCTGTTCCTCGCCATCGTTTCAGCAAGAACACCTTGCCTCCTTGGACAAGAAGGTTTCTTATTATACCATTTAACAACTACTACAAAATTCGTCTGAAGTGCTTCCTAAAATTAATCAGTAATTGTTGTCCAGAGGAGAGTAAGAGGTCAGTAGTTGTACATGAATAGTGGATGCTCTAGGTACATGACATGTGATACTTCAAACTTCCTCTCTTTGCAAGAACACCAAGGTGGTGGTGTGTCATTTGGTGGTTGATGCAAATGTTCTATTCTCGGAACTGGAAAGATAGGGAGATCAACTACCAATTAAATCAACAATGTGCACTATGTTAAGGGTCTTAACTACAATATTTTGAGCATATCTCAGATTTTTTATACGAGAAATGAGGTTATGTTCTTGACCAACAAGTGTGTGGTTACAAAAACTACAACAAAGAGGGTAGTTATGTCTGCTACAAGGGTCAAAAACATGTATTTTACTGATCTATATTGCATTGAAGGAGAGGATATGTCTTGTCTAAGTGCTCAAACCAATGATGCTTTATGGCACATACGTCTAGTTAATGTAAGTTCTTCTCTGCTGAACAAACTTGTTGCAAGGGACCTGGTCAACAGTTTACCTAAAAGGAAGTTCACAAATTATAGAATCTTGATTGCATGTTCAAAGGTAAAACATACTAAATCATCATTAAAAGCTAAGAAAGGAGTCAGCACATCCAGACCTTTAGAGCTGCTTCATATGAACTCGTGTCGACCTGTCAAAGTCCTGAGCAGAGGGGATTCATTCTTGTCATTGTTCATGTTTTCCAGGTATACATGGACCACATTCTTGAGAACAAAGAATGAGACATCTAGACAACTTATTAACTTTGCCAAAGCCATTCAATCTAAGCTAAACTGCAAGATCGGAAGCATCAAATCTGATCATGGCATTGAGTTTAAAAATTCTGAGTTTGAAGAGTTTTGCGCTGAACATAGCCTAAATAACAACTTCTCAGCACCTAAAAATCCTCAGAAAAGTGGAGTGGTTGAGAGAAGTAACAGAACATTAGTGGATATATCCAAGACTATGTTGATTGACTCACAACTTGTTATGAATTTTTTGGCTGAGGCAGTCAACACAACTTATTATGTGATAAACAATGCCTTATCAAATACCTAATCATAAATACACCTTATGAGTTGTTATAGAAATCCCTCAATTTCTCATCTTAAACCATTTGGATGCAAATGCTTTGTGTTGAACAATGGGAAAGATGACCTGGGGAAGTTTGATGCCGGAAGTGATGAAGGTTTTTTTGTAGGATACTCTTCCATAAGAAAGGCATATAGAGTGTTCAACAAACAACCCTATGTGTGGAAGAAAGTGTGCATGTTAAGTTCGATGAATCTGTAATAGGTGGTGAAAACATCGAATATCATGGTTTGAGGAGCTGATAAAAGATAATGAAAAGGTTCAAGGAATTGAACAAAAAAATGTAGAACTCTCTTAAGGACATAGTTCGCCCAACCTATCACAAGAAACTGGGTCTCATTTTCCTGTAGAAGATAAAGGTGATTCTGATGCTATTAGAGAAGAGGAGATGACCAGAATGTCCGGATGGAAACATCAATCTTCACATCCATTAGACAATTTGATTCTCCACTTGATTTAGGAATTCAAACTAGGTCCAAATCAGGAAAAAAAATCGTATTGAGCATGCATAGCATTCATTGAATCAAAGAACATCAAATAAGCTTTGAAGGATCCAGATTGGGTGATGTCTATGCAAGAGGAGCTTTATAAATTTGAACGAAGCATAGTGTGGCACCTGGTACCCAGACCAATTGACAGAATTATCATAGAGACACGATGGGTATTCATAAACAAACTTGATGAGCATTGGACTATTACTACGAATAAGTCAAGACTGGTGGTGCAAGGATACAACCAAGAGGAGGAATTGATTATGATGAGACCTTTTCTCCTATTGCTAGACTGAAAATTATCATAATCTTGATCGCTTTTTTTACTCGCTAAGAATTCAAACTGTTTCAAATGGATGTCAAGAGTGCTTTCTTGAATAGAAATATGAAGTAAGAAGTATACGTTAGGTATCCCCTAAGCTTAGAATGTACTAAACTTCCTGATCATAAACTAAACTTGGACAAAGACCTGTATAGTCTAAAGCAAGCTCCCATTTTGAACGTTTGTGAAAATTCTTATTGACAAATGGGTTTAAGAGAGACAAAATTGACAATACTTTATTTCTTAAATCTAGAGGGAAAGATTTGTTGATTATGCAGTTCTATGTTGATCTTATCATTTTCGAGCAACCTCAGATGTGCTATGCAAGGAGGTTCTTGAGCTGATGAGTAGTGAGTTTGAGATGAGCATTATGGGTGAACTGGCCTCCTTTTTGGGACTGCAAATAAAAAAATCATCTCAAGGTACTTCAATTTGCGAAGAGAAGTATATCAAGGAGCTGCTCATCATGTTCAATCTGTCAAGGGTAAAGGTTCTAGATACTTTTATGAGTACAAGTTCAAGGCTTGACAAAGATGAAGATGGTACAGAAGTCAATTAAACTATGTATAGGGTAATCATAGGATCAGTTCTATACCTCAACGTTAGCCGATCCGACATTGTCTTCAGTGTGGGAATGTGCACAAGATTTCAATAAGCTCCAAAAAATTCACATTTGAAAGCGACCAAATAAATTCTGAGATATCTAAAAGAAACGCAGGACCTAGTCATCTTCTACCCAATAGGCGATTCTTTTGATCTAACTAGCTATGTTGATGCCGATTTTGTAGGTTTCTTGGTGGATCAAAAAAGAACGTTAGAAATAGCACACTTTTTGGGATCAATACTAATTTTCTGGGGAACTAAGAAGCAGAATTCTATAGTTTTGTCTACGACTAAGGAAGAGTATCTTGTTGTTACTTTATGTTATGTGCAGCTTCTGTGGATCAATCAAAAATTGGAAAAATTTTGGTGTACTTACATATAATATTCCTCTATTGTGCGACAACACTAGTGTGAAGAACATGGCTAAAAATCCTGTCCAACAAAGAGGACAAATCATTTAGACGTGAGTGTAAGACCCCCAAAATGAGTTAGGGCGTCTAGAGCCTCACATGTTCCTATAAGCTTGTTAACATGTTAATTAAGTGTTTTAAAGTATGAATGAGTGATTTGAAATTATTTAAAAGTCAAACGTCAAGGACGACCAAGACTTTCGACGACTAGTCACTAAAAGACCTTAGATGTTTTTATGTGCTTATATGTGTGTCATTGGCTTATAAAGTAATAAGATGTGTAATAATTGATTTTTAAGCAGTATGTTAAGTTTCATGAATTTTAGAGGGCAAACGTCCAAGACGTTCAAAAGTTAGCCCTTGCGACGCTTATGTGTGTCTTGAGTGTGCCTAGCATGTTTTGATGTGTTACGAGTATTTGTATTGGGTGAAACTGATGTGGAAGGTCCTTGACTTGATAAGGTTTATATTTATGTTGGAAACATTTGGGTATTACTCCCCAAGGGCCCCATAAGACGCCCTAAAGGACGACCCAAAGGTTGTCGATGCACTGTCTTGGCACTGTCAATTGACGGAGCCAAAAGACGCCTAGTCAGCCCACCAACGCCCCATCGATGGACACTTAGCCTGGTGAAGGCTCAAGGATGTTGTCAAGCCCCAGAACCAAATGACGGTCTGCAGTACGGTCCGTCGATGGACTTAATGGGAGTCTTTACTGTCGTCGATGCAGGCTGCAACAACTGCCATGCACGCTATTTTACTCATGGGGTGAATGGTAAATTCACCTCACATGCTAACCTGACTCTAGTTGGTTTATTTGTCTAGTTTTGGTTATATTTAGCTGATCAAAAACTTTACTAGCCTATTTCCAATCCTCAATAAAAAAATTAGACTTCCCTCTCCCAAAATATTCTCTCTAGAAACCTCCATTGGAGATGAAGCTCAAAAACAGATTGGATCTTGGATCCCCATGGGTTCTTCAGCAATATTTAGAGGTTTTCTTATACATTGAGGTATGGTAATCCTTCATCTCTAGTGAACCTTCCATCTAGAGAGTTTTTTTCAATGTTTTCAAAGAAAAAATATGATCAAACTTCTCTTCTTCAATCTAGCCATGGGTTCTTTCTCAAATCAGTTTCAAAAGCATTATTGTGATGAATTATGTATTATCTACTGTTTATATGATGTTTTCAATCCAATTGCATGATGAACCTATGCTCTCTTCCAAACTCTCGATTTAGCCTATGTGTGGGCTTTATGATCTTGAATTTATTTTAATTGAATTATGATTCTAGCATGTTGAATTTGTTATATCTAATGCCTAGTATGTGTATTGATAGTAAATTTTTTATGAGTGATCCATGAGGATAAAGGTTTGAAGGTTTGAATAAGGCTACTCTATAATGTAGTATATTGTGTTCTTGATGGTATAATGGTTGTTATATGACTCGATCACGATGAATTGTTTTAGCTACTGCCTACATTATAATATAATGATAAATTAGGTGTAATTTATCCAATGTTATTTGATACAATCGAATTGGTAAGGATTGATCTATGTTCTTCTAGCCTATAGATTGATGAGCAAGCTTTAGCATAAATTATTATCTCTTTATCTGCTGCCTCACATGTATATTATTGATGTACTATTAATGATGGTGGTGAGTGATATATATCTCTACTTCCTATAGATTTATGAATGTAATGTATTCATTGTAATCATGACTTTATAGTACATGAATGTGGTATTTCATTTATATATAAGTTACTTATAGATACTTCCCTAGCTATTAATTGTTAATGAAATATGGGTATTGATCAATAAGGATCAAAGGTGGATGAATTGGTAATAGTGACTCTTCCTCTCTACTTTTTTATAAGTGTTAGTTGATGAAGCCTTGTATGCCATTGTGTGGTATGCTCCACATATGGTGGCGGTGTTTATTTTATTGCCAATATAGATATGTGATTTGATCATGTCCTTAAAGAAATTGTAATATGAATTTGTGTTGGTGATGATCACCCAATGTGAAGCCTATGCCAAGTTTCCTATTCTAGTTGTGATCTAGATTGTATGGAAATTGTTTAAGCATGTGTATAACCATTTTAGGGATAGTTTTAGGTTCTGCTATTGATGAGTTGTGATGATTAATAATCCCTTACCTTATGTACCCCTATATGAATGTGTGAATAGCTAAGGTGAGGAGTCCTGAAAGTAATAAGATGTTGTCTTTTCTCCTATGCTAAATTGTGTTGTGTGCTCTATGCTCTAAGGTGAATTGTGGTCCTAAGAGGGTGGCTGCCTCAATATGTTGTTGATAGCCATTATGTGATCATGTTGACCAATTTACATACACTCACACATCATGCATTCTTACTAGTAGTATAGGTTCATGGTGTCTAATGAAAGGTATTCTCATCTGCACTTATCTCTACTACTATGCATATAAGGTATATGTCTATGAAGCATGTTATGTATTCCCTTAACTAGGATAACTTGATAGGTGTAATAGTATGGGCAAGGGTATGGGACCTTTTCTATGCATTGCACATGTGTGCCTTGATAGTATAGTTCCTAGGTTTGGTTTCCTATGTCTATGAATATGAATGCATGGTTATGTTATGAATGTGAATAACGTCTTAATATGTTTAAATGAAAGGATTTCTCATAAATACACTTATGCATTAATGTATTAACATGTGTGTCCTTAATGTGTTATCTGAAAGGTTTGCTCACATATAAGTATACACACACACATATATGATGATCTAGTAAATGGAGGGGCCTGGAAAGGTGTGTCAAGTGTACCCTAAACTAGATGGTTCTTTACATACGCTATGTCCATGTGAAAGGGTTTATCACATGATTTAGGTTGATGAACTCTCGTCTATGACCTATGAGCTAATCATATGAGTGGTTAGCTTTCCTAAAACCTACACTTTATAAAATAAATATACTGATGGATTTTAAATAAAGGGAACTTATATTAGCGCTGAGTGAACTTGACAATGAGAGGTGTTGGCTTCCCTTGGAGGAAGATTAACCATAGGGATCTCATAAGGTGTTGACTTCACTTGGAGGAAAAGTCATGTATGGTTCCACATGAGGTGTTGACTTCCCCTTGAGAAAGACTCACTCATGGTCTCATGAGATGAGGAATCCAATTCTCATGGGAGACGGTCCAAATACAATATCTCTTAGTTCCATAAACAACGCTTGCCACGTCGAGTCTAGCAAGTGATTTCACTTAGAATGCTAGCATGTGTTATTGTTCTACTTTGGCTAAGTAGAGCACCTTCTATTGGTGTAAGGCTCTACAACACCAAATTCCATGTAGCACCCATGGTCTTAGTGTCGGTTAAGGCTATAGTTTCCCTAAAGTAAAATGGACAATGGAAGTAATTGACTAGTACCCTGATACGCTAAAACATACTTCTCGAAAAGAAGTATAAGCGGTTGTATCAAGTAAAGAACCCAACTATGAAGTTGGGGAGGAAAATGATTTAGACTTAACTTTAACCTACAATTACTTCTATATAATCAAGTCCTTTCCGAAAATAGTTAATAAAAGGGGGGTTTTAAATAACAAAAGGAATTAAATATTTCTAAGTAAGCAAGTAGCAAGTATGAATATTTGATATTTATCAAGTGAGGTAACCAGGACATAAGTCTACAAGTTTATAACGCGATAATTCTAGCTATAACAATCCTTTCCTAGTATCTTGCATGCAAAGTGGTAAGTTATGTATCCCTAATTCCTTGGTTCGGAAACTACGGAATTTCACTCCGCACCTTGGTCCAGCTACGTGTGTATGCTTTACTAAATCTTACCTTTACCTCATATTAAGCATTTTAATCGATGTATGGATTAGTTGTTACTTCGTACCTATCGACACTAGCCTATTAGATAGTGTATACTAAATCTACATTGATAATTCTTTTCTTATTATCTATCTCCTTGGTCCGGCAAGTAGAAACAACGTGAGTTCTTATGTGTGCACTCGTTAAAAAGACTTCTAAACGAAACAATTTTTAATAAATGCAAGATACTATTCTAGAATTGTTATTTTAGCTAGTTTTTACCTTTTTATTTACCCATGGTTCACACAATCCTAGTTATGAATTTAGTTACCCATGTTCATATTCACACAATTCATATTGATTAGAGAAGAATTCATGTACTTATTTTGATGAGATTGAAGAAAATCACTTGAATTCGAAAAATAATGCAATAAACGATTCCAAAAAAAATGAAGTGTTTTCCGAAACCCATTATTCAACAACCAATATTACAAATCAGAAAATAACCAAGAGTCTAACCCAAAAAATGAGGTTTTTACTAGTATTTATAATAAAGAAGTCCTAACATAAAAAGGAAATCTATTTAAGGAAAATCTACCCAAAAATGCGTCTAAGTCGACGACCGGACCGATGGATCGTCGAGGCCACGACCGACTGTCGAGACCACTACGGACCGTCGAGGCCTCCCGTCGTTCCACATTTAGAATCTTTTTCAGCTGATTTTTTCTCCAACTCACTGTTACCATCGACGGACAAGGATAATGATCCTTTGAGTGCGTGACGGTCCGTCGATGGCTTCCGTTTCTCCACACTTAGAGTCTTTTCAAGACAGGTAC
This sequence comes from Solanum pennellii, assembly GCF_001406875.1. Taxonomy (NCBI): domain Eukaryota; kingdom Viridiplantae; phylum Streptophyta; class Magnoliopsida; order Solanales; family Solanaceae; genus Solanum; species Solanum pennellii. The sequence goes on from NC_028639.1 coordinate 11,434,621, forward strand.
TGGGGCTACTTTCTGTTAGAAATGACGGATGTGCAGGACAGTCCGTCATCGAGATGATGGTTCGTCGATAGCTTCCATAGCCCCACACTTGATTAGAATTCCCCGATCTTTCTTCAGCAGCATTTTTTTCAGACGACGGTTGCCACCTAGAGACCGTCGAGGGGTTGATGGACCGTCGATTGCTCTGTAGGTCATCACTTATGCAATTTTAGCACAATTCTTCTGCGTTTTCATTATGGACAGTTTTCCTGCAAACAAACAGAAAAATACATTAAAACTACTACAAAAAGGCCTTAGACACATACTAAACTTAAGGAAAAATCATCAAAAGTACCATGAAACAACGGTATATCAACTCCCTCAACTTAAATTAGTTGTTTGTCCTCAAGCAACGCACTATGACTCATCACAAAAACTTTGTACAAGAGTATCCTTATTTTAGCTTTCGCAATCATCAGGCTATCAATCCCGATTATTTTTATTATGTTTATACATACTATCACTATTAGGCTCGCTCATGTGGATCAGACCATGACACAGACTGACCACACACCGATGCCTATCCTCTTTGATCTCTCACCAAGTTACCAATTTTCCGGTATTGCAAATAATGTCCTCGCTTCAAAACAACATCCTTATTTTTCACACAATGATTTCATTTTGAGTATAAGGATTATTTTTTCAACACTCGCCCCCAGAACAACTTCACACCTTATTTATACTTGTTGCCATAGACTTGCCCTTATTTTCACTGCATTAAGTTCACCATAATAGACACTTAGGATAACGATAGGACTTTCTTAGCCTATAACTTAGGCTCAGGGTCAGGTAGGTTACATTTAAATGTATTTTAGTGACTTATTTCCATCCTTGACATAACGGTTAAGTGTCCTACTTTTTCATCGTTTTATTATTCCCTATTTCTTAATTTTTTTTATATTCTTTCGCCTTACTTTTCTCCTTTCTTTCTCCTTTTGTGTAAGTGATTTTTTAAAATTAAATTTTACACTTTCGTTTCAACGTTTCTTGGGTCACTTTTCTTTTGTTCTCTCTCTTTGTTTATTCTTTCAACCCCACTTTCAAGAGCATTCCTCAACTAGCCACCCTAAACTCATGGTTTTGCCATGAGTCAAGGCACACAATACCCAAGGTTGGGTCAAAGCCATGACAAGGTTGTTTTCTGCATTATCCACCCTGAACTTATGCTTTTGGCATAAGCTGCGGTGCACATGTCCAAGGAGGGACCAGGGCCAACACATTGTTCCCTAAAAAGATCAATTGGGCTGAAAAAGAAAGGTCTATTTTAATCTCAAATCATTTGTATCAAGAAGGGATTAATTTTATTCGGTTTTCTGTTATCTAGGCTAAAGATTGGCTAGCTTGAGCAAGGGCCTATGATCCTTTCCTAATTGTCTATCACAACTTACTTTTAGCAGGACTAACCAGGAAAGTTCTAGCTCAGTGCCAATGGTGGACTATTAAAATTTTCCTTACACTCACTTGACATCTCATTAATCTACCAGATTATCACACACCTAGTTCGAGTTTTAGATTTAGGGTGATGTCGTGGCGTATCTCTATGTCATGCTTATAGCCACACATTCATCAGTTACTATGCCTAGTCATGCAGCATTTTCTATAAATCAGGATATCATTTTGTTTAGCCATCATGCTTCAGGTTCCATTTCTATACCATGCATATAAGATACCAACATGGCGGTTCAACAATAAAATAACCAGTCTTTTTGAGAAAAAGAACACAAGCAGGAAAACCCCAAGAGAGGATCATGAGTTGGGCTACTCGTACTTCACCCAAGCAATCACTTTCCATTTACCCCACACCCCCCCCCCCCTTCCCAAAAAAAAGACATGCAATTGTCCCCAATGCATAAAAGTATATAAAATAGGGTGATAGGTGAAGCAAACCTGAACCGCAAAGCGCCCACGATCAACATACTGACGGGTCCGGTTTCCCAAAGCCCACTCCCTCTATAGTAGGGACACCATCAGTGGTGTCCTCAGCAATAACAACACAATCAGTAGTGCTCCTCTCAGCCTTAACAATTCTGAAGCTAGACGCCCCAGCATCCACTTTTAGAACCCTCAACTGGTGGGGCTCCTCATCAATCAGCGAGGCTCTCCTCGCGGCCTCCAACTCATTGCGCTTTTTCTTCCGTGCCCGAGACTCATCCTCATCTCTAACATGGTGCCTCTTGGCACTATCTTATGGGGGAGGTGGTGGCACAACAGTGGTGGAGAACAGGGAAGCCAACAGCGTGTCCTCAGCACGCTGTGCAGAAGGGGACTCAGACTCAGGCACCCGAGCCTCCAGAATGGTATCCAAGTCTGCTCTCAGACTCTCTACAGCATCCTGGAGAGTCGTCAAATCCACTGTAGGGGCTGGCCGGGCGAGAACTCGAAACTCAAATGCATCCAAGCACTGGTGGACCTCCATGATCTGCCGCTTAGTATGCTGGTCCATCTTCCTCTCTATCCGCTCCTTCGCCTCAGTAATGGACCTCTGCATCCAAGGCTGGATGTGATGTAGAAGTGTGACCATTTGGGACTCTAATTTCTGGACCCTAGAAAGCGGGACCAGTGTAGCAAATGGAGTCGAGCGGGAGGAGCTCGTAGCGGTGCTAGCACCTGGTATAGACTCAACCGGGGTGGTGTCGGTAGGCTCAGATGTAGACGGATTAGCCGCTTCGGATTGCTATACGGTGGCCTCCAGGTTCTTACGAAGCAGCTGCACCTCTGGATAGGGCCCTTTATTGGGAGCCAAGTCATTGGCCTCATCCCAAATGAGACCAATATCCACTGTGTCGGGCGGGGTCTTGATCACATCAATGTGCCACATGGGCACTCCTACAGACCTGCACAACTCAAAGACCATGCACGGGAAGGGGTAAGTAGTAGTGGCCTTAAAAGCCCTCACATGCATCACCGCCTGCAACAGCTGATGTACCGTGGTTTCGCACTATTTTTAATCCTTTTTCCTTAAGTTTAATGTGTGTCCAAAAGCCTTTTTGTATTGATTTTTATGTAAGTTTCTCGTTATTTGCAGGATATCTGTCCAAAGAAAAACACGAAAGTTTTTGAGCGAAGAAATACAGAATTAAACCACCTACGGAGCTTATGACGGTCCGTCGAGCCTGTGACGGTCCGTACGTGGAATCATAGTGAATCTGCTTAAGGAAGATGGTGAAGTCTGACCTAGTGTGGGATTACAGAAGTCCATGACGGACCGTCATATCCACGACGGTCCGTCCTGCTGGTTCTTAATGATCAGAGACTAGTCCCAGTACCCAAATTCCAAGAAGTTAAAGTATTATGGAAATGAGACCTTCGACGGACCGTCATTCTTGGAATGGTCTGTCATACCTATTCGTTGAGGGTAATAAAAAACAAAAGAAGAATTTGTGAAGTATGGGACGACGGAGGCAATGATGGCCCGTCGTGACCACGACGGTCCGTCACGAGCTCTGTCGACCCAGACACGTTTTGACAGATTTTAAGTAATAAGAATCCTTCTTTTATTAGGTTTTTCTTTTTTTATAAATAGTTCGAAAAACCTCGTTTTGGGGGTAAGACTTTTGGAGAGTTAGACTTGTTGATAGTTAGACTTTTGGATAATCTTTAGTTCTCTTGTTCAAGTATTGAAGGATTAATTTCAGCATTTGTTACATTTTTTTGGAATTGATTGTTGGTGCTTTTGTTGATTAATCAAGTTAATTTCTGGATTTCATTCTTTCTCATTAAAGTAAGTGCATGAATTCTTATATTAAATAAATGAATAGTGTGATTATTACCATGGGTAACTAAACTCCATAACTAGGGTTGTGGGAACCATGGGTGAATAATGAGGTAAAATCTAACTAAAATAGCAATTCTAGAATAGTGTGTTGCATGTATTGATAATTCTTTCATTTAGAAGTCTTTTTAACGGATAGCCAACGTTAGAACTCGCCTTAATGCTACTTGTTGGAACAAGGAGGTAGATAATAGGAAAAGAATTATCAACATAGATTTAGTGAACACTATCTAATAGGCTAGTGTCGATAGGTACGAGGTAATAACTTACTCAAATATTGAATACATTGCTTAATATAAGGTAAAGGTAAGGGTTAGTATAGCAACACACGTAGCCGGACCAAGGTGCAGAGTGAAATTTTTTAGATGCCGGATCAAGGATTTAGAGATACATAACTTATCACTTTACATGCAAGATACTAGGAAAGAATTGTTATAGTTAGAATAATCAAGTTAGGAACCTGTAGGGAAGACTTAAGCCCTAGTTACATTTATTAATTGATTATGCTCCAAAATTTGAATTTGTTAGTTGTTTTATTTTCATTAATTTAGATACAACCCCCCCCCCCCTTATTGTCTTTTGTTTTCTAGAGAAATAATTGACTAAATAACAGTAATAATAGAATAAAGTTATGTCTGAACTATTTTCCTCGTGGGAACGATTCCAACCTCATTAGTTGGGTTCTTTACTTGATACGACCACTTTACTTCTTATTTGAGAAGTAAGTTTGAGCGTATCAAATTTTGGCGCCGCTGCCGGGGAAAGTAGCTTTTAGATTAACTTAAACTTATTACTAAAGTTTAGTCAATATTTTTTTACTTTTAGTTTTCTATTGTTTTTTATTCTTGCAGAGCTAACTTTCTTGTAAAAGTTGTGTAGGGAGGCCTGATTTGAATTTGGATGTAATAGGGCTAAGAGTATTTCCTATCTCACTGACGGGAGACTCTGCTATTTGGTTCACTCAGCTTCCTTATAACTCAATTTTCACTTGGAACCAACTAAGGGATGTTTTCTTAGCACATTATTACCCGGTCTCCAAGAAACTAAACCACAAAGACAGATTGAACAATTTTGTGGAACTATCAGGAGAGTCAATTAGCACTTCTTTGGATAGATTCCCTTTATTTTTGAGAAGTGTCCCCAATCACCGCATAGATGATGAGTCACTGAAGGAATAGTTCTATCGGGGACATGATGATAATAATATTGGATACTATAACGGGTGGTTCTTATGGGGAGTCTTATGCCGAGATTGCCAACAAGGTTAGAGAAAATCTCCCGGAATAATAAAGCTTGGAGTACTAGGAAGCCAGATATTGGAAGAAATACCTTTGCAGTGTAATCCACACACAACCTAGCCACAGATGAGATTCGTGAAGAGATGACTCAGATGAGAACTGAGCTTGGGTTGGTATTAAAATATGTCACTGAGGTGCAGAAAAGATAAATGCAGTTAACTACTTGTCTAAATCACCACCACCAAATGATGAATGTTACTATGAGGAGGATTCCTATGCGGTAAATGAGCAGATGGGGGGTTTCAGACCGAGTGCCCAAGGCTCAAATCAAGAGAATTGGCTCCAAGGTCAAGGAAACAAAGGTTGAATCTATGGTAACTATAACCGTGAGGATCATTATGTCCGAGATGGAAATTACAACTGCGACAACAACTTTAACAGGGGTAACTATGGTAACAGAAATGATAGGAATGGGCCCTATGTTCCTCTTCAAAATCGGGAAGTTACTCCTAGGGATGGTGGAGGTAGTATGGCGCGAGTTGAGGACATGTTGCACAAAATGATGAGGAGGTTCGATGCTAGTGATAAGCGCATCAAAGAGTTAAGGAGTGATTTAGCGGGTATTGGGCAGAAAGTCGAAAAACATGCAATATCGATTAAGCAGCTTGAGTTGCAAATGGCCCAATTAACTGCGACTGTGAACACACGGCAACCGGGCACTCTTCCTAGCAACATTGTCCAAAATATGAAAAATGATGGACATAGTATGGCAATCACTACTCGGGGTGGTAAGCAAACCATTGATCCACCTATGCCGTCTAATGAGGAAAAGGTGATAAAAGGTAATAATAAAGTGGTAGAGATTAGTGGTGAAGTATAAGAGAACACTGGAAAAGATGCTGAAGTGCCTACAAAGGTAAAACCTATGCCTACACCACCACCCCCTTTTTCTCGAAGATTAGTGAAAAATATCGAGGATGGTAAATATCGACGTTTTCTAACAATGTTGAAGCAACTTTCTATCAATATCCCTTTTGTAGAAGCTCTAGAACAAATGCCCGGTTATGCCAAGTTTATGAAAGATCTGGTTACAAAGAAAAGATCAGTCACTTTTGAGGATGATGATAGAATGCAGCATTGTAGTGCTATTGCTACAAGATCTCTAGTAAAAAAGAAAGAAGATCCGGGTGTGTTCACTATTCCTTGTACAGTCGGGTTATTACATTTTGCGAAAGCATTATATGATCTGGAGGCAAGCATAAATCTCATGCCCCTCTCGATTTACAAAAAGTTGGGTTTGGGTGATCAAAAGCCCACTGCGATGCGGCTACTAATGGCCGATCTAATAGTAAAAAGGCCTATAGGAATACTCCACGATGTGCTAGTAAAAGTGGAGTCATTCATATTTTCGGCAGATTTTGTTATTCTTGATTGTGAAGTTGATTTTGAAGTACATATTATTCTTGGGAGGCCATTCCTTGCTACGGGTAGAGCCTTAGCTGATATACAAAATGGGCAGATGAAATTTTGGTTGAACAATGCAGAAGTGACCTTCAACATTTGTAGGTCCATGAGGCAGAGTGGTGAGATCCAATCGGTATCTGCTATATCCTACAAAGAAAAGATGAAGAAGTACCATGACCTAAAAATTGAAAAGGAGAGTTTATGGTTGGGGATTTGGTGCTTTTATACAATTCTAGGTTGCACTTGTTTCCGGGCAAGCTCAAGTCAAAATGGACTGGCCCTTACTTGGTTACCCAACTATTTCCTCATGGAGCAGTTGAATTGGAAACCAAGGAGGGTGTGCGGTTTAAGGTGAATGGACAACGAATAAAAATCTATTTCGGGTATGTTGAATCGGCGGATGAAGTGATCGAGGCATACCATCTTGATGAAGTCTGAGTAATCAAGTGTCTTCAGTCGTGTCGCGACGTTAAATCAGGAGATGGTTGGGAGGCAACCCAACATTTATAGTTTTCTTTCTAGTAATGGTAGCATTTTCTACTAATGGGTTTTAATTTTGCAGGTAGCACATCATTAGAAAATTCTGCAGAAAATTACTCTGCAACAATCACTAACGGATACATCGACGAACCGTCACGCTTGCGACAAACCATCGCATGAATCCATCGTGCCAGGTACGTTTTTCATTTATTTTCAAAAAAAAGGCACCCACGACAGAACCCATGACAGGGACGGACCTTCATCGGGGACTCGTTGCATCATTAACCAGCAACCTGACCCGACCCGGCTGGAAAATTTTAAAAATTTTAAACCTTTAAAAAACCCCACCCCTTGATTTGAATGATTTCTTTCCCTCATCTCCCATCCCCTTTCTAACTTCCTACCCTTCTCATCCTCCTCTCTATCAACTGATCCATATCATTTCCCCAAATCCCCAATTCCCAAAATCTCTTTTCTACTGGTCGGAGTCTGCTGCTTTGGTTCTGCTCTTGATAACCAAGTGCCTCACTTGCTTGTTTTTCTCCTCTTCTCAGGTATGTGTCTCTGATCTCTACCTGCTTACATTGCGTTTTTGTTTTCTCAATTATTATTAGCCTATTTATTTTTTGTGGGTCTTTGTTCTTATATCAAATTTTGTCTGACCTAGGTTCAGTGTCCTCGAATTGCCTTGTTAAAACTCTCGAAATTGGTGCATTAGCATTGCTAGTTTGCTAGGTACTTGGGTTAGAATCATGTAGGTTAACATTAATTATTCCATTTAAGTCACAGGGGATGATTGTGGCATCCTCAGTTTTGTCACTAAATGACAGAATGAGATCCCGATGACGGACCGTCGTACCCACGATGCATCGTCATAGAATCTGTTCCAAAATCCCACTATTCGTTTTCTCTAAGTATCCACCAACGGACACATGTTGCACAACCGTCATGGTTGTCAGAGACCCTTGTCCTAAGGGTCTCCATTTTTTTTCCCAGTGTCTAGTAAAGGACATATACGACGGAGCGTCGTACTCTCGACGGTCCGTCCTACACAACCGTTCAAAGACCCTTGTCCTAAGGGTCTCCATTTTTTTCCAAGGGTCCACTGACGGACATCTACGACGGAGTGTCGTACCCTCGAAGATCTGTCCTTCACAACCGTCATGAAGGTCAGAGACCCTAGTCCTAAGGGTCTCCAACTTTTTCTAAGCGTCCTCTGATGGACATCTACAACGGACCGTCATTACCATAACGGACCGTCCTGCACAACCGTCATGACGGTCAGAGACCCTTTTCCTAAGGGTCTCCATTTTTTTCTCTAAGTGTCCACTAACGGACATCTATGACGGAGTGTCGTACCGTCGACGATCCGTCCGGCACAACCGTCATGATGGTCAGAGACCCCTCTCCTAAGGGTCTCCATACTTTTTCTAAGTTCCCCATGACGGACCGTCATTATCACGAAGGTGCATCCTGCTTATCTGTCATAACTGTCAGAGACTTTCCTTCAGGGTTATCCACATAAACATAGTTGAAGTAAGACATGACTGTCCGTCATACTCACGACGAGCCGTCACCTGGTCCGTCGTGTTTCACTGTTCCTACATATATGTCAGTACAACTTTGCTCTTATGTTTATTTTGTGTCATTTTTGCTTGTCTTGTTTTCTCCTTCTAGTACTAATAATGATTCTTTACAGGTACTATCTCTAATGGCACCAAAACAAGATCGAGTTTACTCACGTGGGAGTTCAAAGTCTGTCGCCCCGTCTGCACGACTGTTTATAGGCTCTGATGATGAGCATGATCCCGAGTAGGTGCCTCTAGGCACTGCTACTCCAGCACGAGTTGCACATGCACCCAGAGCTATGCCCTAAAAGATGGCGTCCGGCGTAGTCACTGCCTCCCAGTCTGATGAGGAGCGCACACTAACTGGCACACCTTCTGGGTCAGCTACACAAGAAGAAGGAGCATCTGGTTCCTTATGAGTTTCGTGGTCAGAGAAAGCCTTCGGGTCCGCAAAAGTTCCTGCACCTGCCACGGCTGCATAGTCTGCCTCGTCTGATGAGGCTGACAGTCTTGATTCCACTCCAGGCTCATTGACCAGTGTTCTCTCCCCGGTTGACGACCAGCCCAACAGGTGGTGTGTCGACGGGCAATACCAAGTGTATTAAGATGCCATGTTTCTAAATGATAAAGGTGTCATGACACGGACCCTTACATTGGAAAAGCGGGTCCTCACGGGAAGTCTCCCCACCATGCCAGATATCCACAATCTCTTCACCAGACAGCGGCTAGAGTGGACAGCTCATTCTTTGGGCCGCTACAGTGAGGAGTTAGTCCGAGACTTTTACGCCTCTTATGTGGCTACTCTCCGATCACAGATCGATAGGCGGGCTGCCCCCGCCAAATAGGCCCCACTTTAGCACTTCAGAGTATGCAGCATATAGTTCGACATCTCCCTGTCAGCCATCCACCGGTATCTGTACGGCGAGGATGTTGATGCCACCAGGACCCCTCTCACCGCCGAGTTCGACTACTGGTGGAAAATTGTTAAAGATGTCCAATACTAACGTGAGCCATCGCTGAGAGAGACAACCAAGAGGTGGATGGCCCTGCACTTATCTATTGATGAAGAGGGTGCTGACTGGGTCATGGAGCCAAAGGGAGCAATTATCAAGGCTAACTTAACCTTCATGGCTAAGTTTTTATGGTTAATATTACGCCTCTGCCTCTCCCCCTCGGCTACTGATAATATAGTTATATGGGATCGCGCAGTTCTGATGGAAGCGATATTTTCCTTATGCAGGTCCGCAGGTGTGCCCATCTGGCACATTTATCAGCTCAAGACTCCACTGGGCACTATTGATATCGGCCTCATCAGGGATGAGGCCAACCAGTTGGCTCCACGCAGAGGTCCCCGTCTAGAGTTGCTTCCACTTGGTGAAAATCTTGCTGATACTGTAGCACATGCTCGAACGGCTATGCAGGCTACTTTAGCAACCACTGACACTACCCCGGTCGAGTCTATCCTTGGTAGTAGCACTGCCCCTAGCTCCTCTCGCTCAACCCCTTTCCCCGCTCTGGTCCCGCTTTCTTGGTTCCAGAAACTAGAGGCTCAGATGGCCACACTTCTTCATCACATCCAGCCTTGGATGCAGAGGTCTATTGCTGAGGCGGAGGAGCGTATGGAGCATAAAATGGCACAGCACACAGAGCGGAAGATCGCTGAGGTTCATCAGCTTTTAGACGCTATTGAGTTGCGGGTGCAAGCTCAGCCAACCCCTCTGGTGGACGTGTCGAACCTTCAGGATGCGGTTGAGAGTCTGCGAGCAGATATTAATATGATCCTTGAGGCTAGCGTTCCTGAGTCTGAGGCCCCTTCTGCAGAGCCTGTTGAGGACAGAGTGTTGGCGGCGTTATTCGCCACTTCTGAGATTCCACCACCTCCCCCTCGAGAGCATGCCAAGAGGCGCAGGGGTCTTTAGGAGGATGATTCTAGGGCAAGGAATAAAGAGCTCTGTGAGATGGAGGCTGCGAGGAGAGCCTCGATTGTTGATGAGGAGGCGCGTCGGATTAGGGTTGTAGAGTTAGCTACTAGGGCAAATAGCTCTAGAAATGTGAGACAGCGGGAGGCACTACTGATAATGTTGTTGCTGATGAGGACACTACTGAGGGTGTCCAGACTACATATGTTGTGGGTTCTGGGAATAGAACCCACCAGCTTGCTGATCGCCGGCACTTTGTGCCCCAGGTTTGCTTCACTATCACTCTCGTATTTAAGTTTTTTTTATGCATTGGGGACAATTGCATATATTTTTGTTGGGGTGGGGTAAATGTAAAGTGAGTGCTAGGGTGAATTCTGAGTAGCCCAATTCACGATTCTCTTTTGTGGTTTTTTTGCTTGTGTTCTTTTTCCCCAAGAGACTGATTATTATTATTGTTGAACCGGCATGTATATCTTGTGTACATAGTATAACTCTGAATCATCATAGCTAAAACAAAAATGATATCCTGATGTAATGAAAATGATGCATGGCTAGGCACAGTAATTGATAAATGTGTGCCTCTAAGCATGACATAGAAATACACCACTGCATGACCCTAAGTCTAAGACTCGAACTAGGTGTCTGATAATCTGGTAGAGTAATGAGATTTCAAGTGAGTGTGAGTAAAATCTGAATAGTCCACTATTTGTACTGAGCTAGAACTTGCCTGGTTAGTCCTGCTAAAAGTAAGTTGTAATAAACAATTAGGAAAGGATCATAGGCCCTTGTTCAATATAGACAACTTTTAGCCTAAAAAATGATTGAAATTAATCCCTCTTTGATTTAAATGATTTGAGCTTAAAGTAGACCTTTCTTTTTCACCCCAACTGATCTTTTTTTGGGAATAATGTGTTGACCTTGGTCCCTCCTTGGACATGTGCACCTAAACTTATGCCAAAAGCATAAGTTGAGGGTGGATAATGCAGTAAAACAACCTTTTCGTGGCCCTAACCCAACTTTGCGTATTGTGTTCTTTGACTCATGGCAAAGCCATGAGTTGAGGGCGACTATTATGAGGAATGCTCTGGAAAGTGGGGTTGAAAGAACAAAGAGAGAGAAAGAACAAAAGTAAAGTGACTCAAGAACCAGTTGAAAGAAAAGTGAAATAAAAAATATAATAAATACAAGCAACAAAAGAAAAGAGTCACTTACACAAATGAAGAAAGAAGGGAAAATAGCAAGGTGAAAGAATATAAGAAAAAGGGCGGAATTAAAAGATGAAAAGGTAGGACGCTTAACCGATATGGCAAGGAGGTTAACAAGTCACCAAAGTATACCTTAATATACCCTACATGACCCTGATCCTATGTTACAAGCTAAGAAAGTCCTATCGTGATCCTTAGAGTTGTATGGCGAACTTAAAGCAGTAAAAATATGGGCAAGCTTATGGCAATATGTATGAATGAGTTGTGAATTTGTTCTGAGAGTGAGTGTTCAAAAGTAATCCTTATACTCAAACTGAAATCATTGTGTGAAAAATGAGGATGTTGTTTTGAAGTGAGGACACTAGTTGCCATACCGGAAATATTAGTACCTCGGTGAGAAATTGAAGAGGATAGGTGTCAGTGCGTGGTGAGTCTGTGTCATGGTCTGATTTCACATAATTCAAGCCTAATAGCAATAACATGTATAAACATGATGAGAATGATCGGGATTGATATCCAAATGATTGCGAAAGCTAAAATATGAATACTCTTGTAAAAAGATTTTGTAGTTAGTCATAGTGCGTTGTCTGAGGACAAACAACGAATTTAAGTTGAGGGTGTTGATGTACCCTGGTTTTACGGTATTTTTAATGCTTTTTCCTTAAGGTTAGTGTGTGTACAAAAGCCTTTTTGTATTGATTTTTATGTAAGTTTTTTGCAGGAAATCTGTCGAAAGATGAACGCAGAAGTTTTTGTGCACAGAGATGCAGAGGAGACCACCTACGGAGCTTATGACGGTCCGTCGAGCTTGTGACGGTCCGTAGGTGGCATCGTAGTGAAGCTGCTGAAGGAAGATGGGAAAGTCTGACCTAGTGTGGGATTACGGAAGTCCATGATGGACCGTCATATCCACGACGGTCCGTCCTACTGGTTCGTCATAATGATCAGAGAGTAGTCCCAATACCCAAATTCCAAGAAGTTAAAGTATAATGGAACGGAGACCCTCGACGAAGCGTCGTTCTTGGAATGGTCCATCATACCTGTTTGTTGAGGGTAATGAAGAAAGCAAAAGAAGAATTTGTGAAGTATAGGACGACGGAGGCCATGATGGCCCGTTTTGACCATGACGGTCTGTCACGAGGTCCGTTAACCCAGACGCGTTTTGCCAGATTTTCAGTAATTAGAATCCTTCTTTTATTAGGTTTTTTTTATAGTAGTTCGAAAAACCTCGTTTTTGGGGTTAGTCTATTGGAGAGTTAGACTTGTTGATAGTTAGAGTTTTGGATAATCTTTAGTTCTCTTGTTCAAGTATTGAAGGATTAATTTCAGCATTTGTTACATTTTTTCATGAATTGATTGTTGGTGCTTTTGTTGATTAATCAAGTGAATTTCTGGATTTTATTCTTTCTCATTAAAGTAAGTGCATGAATTCTTTTATTAAATATATGAATAGTGTGATTATGACCATGGGTAACTTAACTCCATAACTAGGGTTGTGGGAACCATGGGTGAATAATGAGGTAAAATCTAACTAAAATAGTTATTCTAGAATGTTGTCTTGCATGTATTGATAATTCTTTCGTTTAGAAGTTTTTTTAACGGATGGCCTACGTTAGAACTCTCCTTAATGCTACTTGCCGGACCAAGGAGGTAGATAATAGGAAAAGAATTATCAACATAGATTTAGTGTACACTATCTAATATACTATTGTCAATTGGTACAAGGTAATAACTTAGTCAAATACCGAATATAATGCTTAATATGAGGTAAAACTAAGGGTTAGTATAGCAACAAACGTAGCCGTACCAAGGTGCGGAGTGAAATTTTCTAGATGCCGGACCAAGGATTTAGAGATACATAACTTATCACTTTACATGCAAGATACTAGGAAAGAATTGTTATAGTTAGAATTATCAAGTTAGGAACCTTTGGGGAACACTTAATACCTAGTTACTTTTATTAATTGATCAAGATCCAAAATTTGAATCTGTTAGTTGTTACGTTAATTTAGTTAATTATTTTCATTAATTTAGAAATAACCCCCCCCCCTTTATTGTCTTTTGTTTTCTAGGTAACAAATTGACTAAATAATAGTAATAATAGAATAAAGTTACGTTTGAACTATTTTCCTCATGGGAACGATCCCAACCTCATTAGTTGGGTTATTACTTGATACGACCGCTTTACTTCTTATTTGAGAAGTAAGTTTGAGCGTATCAATAGCCACGTGAAGTCCACCTCAAACCCCGCAACCATGGAAGCCATCAGCACTGCACGATCCCAAGTGACAATGTTATCAGCAGCAGTGGAGGAAAGGCAGTGTCGAACTAGTAGCCATAAGAATTTGACAGTTAGGGTGAGGTTGGCCTTCTTGATGCTCCCCTTGGGCTCCAGGACCCGATCAGCAGCCTCAACATCCACGGAGAGGTTCTGTGCTATCCACCGCTTGGTGGTCTCTCTCACATCCGCCCTTGTCAACTTCCACCAATTGTCAAACTCGGCAGTGAGGGGGGTCGTGGTTGCATCAATGTCCCCTCTATAGAGAAACCTATGAATTGCTGTCAAAGAAATATCAACCCATTTACCGCGGACTTGTACGTACTCTAGAGGTTCATGTTTGGCTGGGGTGGATCGCCTGATCAATTGAGACCGGAGAGTGGCCACAGAGGAGGCGTAGAACTATTGCACCATTTCTTTGCTATAGCGGCCCATATTCCGAGCCGTCCACTCCAGTCAATGTCTTGTGAATATAGCATTGATGGCCGACATGGTGGGAAGACTCCAAGTGAGAACCAGTCGCTCGAGTGTCAGGGTCCGGGTCATGATCCCCTTGTCGCTGGGAACCTTGGAATCAACATATACTTGATATTTACCCTCCACACACCACCGGTCGGGCTGATTAGCAACCAGAGCTGGGACGTTAGTCTGCGGTGCTAGAGTAGAATCATCACTATCTGCCTTATCAGACGAGACAGACTGGACCGAAGTGGCTGGAGCATTGGCATGAGGAGAAGCAGAAGCTTCTTCAAACCCGTAAGCCTCCACAGAGTCGGACGCATCCTAAGATTTGGAAGACTCCGCGGAGCCATACAACCCCTCAGATGTGCAACCGACCTAGAAGATGTGCCGGTCAGTATGTGCTACTCTTCAGACTGGGAGGTAGTGACTCCGCCGGGCGCCACCTTCGTGGGCGTGGCTCTGGTGGTATGGGCAGCACATGTAGGAGTGAGGATTTCTGGGCACGTACTTCGGGTCATGCTCATCGTCTAAGCCTATGACCATCTGGTTCGATGGAGCGACAGACTTAGAACGCCCTCTCAAGTAGGCACGGTCTTGCTTGGGTGCCATATGTACCTGCAAAGAGAAGTTATTAGTACTAGTAGAAGCCTGTAATATATTCAAAAGAATCAAACACAAGAATAAAACACAAAATGGAATGGCAATGCAAAAGTGAAGCACTGCCTACCAGACCTATCGACGGTCCGTCGAAAGGATGACGCTCCGTTATGGGGGTCCGTCGAGGGACAGTGAGAAGAATTTTTAAAACATCAGAAATAAAGGTTATGATACTGTTGACGGTTGTGTAGGACGGACCGTAGAAGGGACGACGGTCCATCAGTAGGGTCCGTCAACGGACACTTAAAATATTTTTTGAGAAAATCAAAAGCAAAGGATCTGACATCGTCGACGCTTATGCATGACAAACCGTCGAAGGGACAACGGTCCTTTAGTGGGGTCCGCTGACATACACTTAGAATAATTTTTTAGAAAAACAGAAACAAAGGTTCTGATAGCGTCGACGGTTGTGCAGGATGGACCGTCGAAGGGACGACATTCCATCTATGGGCACTTAGAATATTTTTTTAGAAAATCAGAAACAAGAGGTTTTGACAGCGTCAACAGTTGTGCAGGACGGACCGTCGAAGGGACGACAGTCCATCGGTGGACTCCATCGACGGGCACTTAGAATATTTTTTTTAGAAAATCAGAAACAAAGGTTCTGGTAGCATCAAAGATTGTGCACGACGGACTGTCGAAGGGATGACGGTCCGTCAATGGGGTCCATCGATGGACACTTAGACTAAGCAAGGGATGTTGGAGTTGACGGACCCCAATGATAGTCCATCGAGGGACCGACGGTCTGTCGACGGGGTCTCATTCTGTCCTTCAAGGACATAATTTTGCAGGAATTTTGTTTCCCCCGACGTACTAATTCAGAGTATCCTTAGAAACCTTAAGTTTCCCTAACATTTAACCCAATATTTCATCATTCCTAGGGCATGAATTATCATAGTTTGAACATTCGATTCTACTGCCTATCAAAACCCTAGGTCAGAAACACTACATGCAAACATAACACTTTTTTTAACAAGACACCCCCATCCCTTTCAATTTTACTGTACTGAGGGACATAGGAATTCAGGTGTAAGTTTATAGCATGCAAAGGGGTCTCAAATTCAAGACCCACAAGGTAAGACATCAAGTTAACATGAAAAATAATAATAGTTGATCTAGCAGATCAGAAGAACATACCTCGAAACTATATTAGAGGAAAAGGGAGTATGAAAACCTATAGTTGAACAGCAGAAACACCAACCAGCAAGGAAACTAAAGAAGATGGAAGAGTTGGGGAGAGAATGGAGTTTGTGGAAGTAGGGTAAGTGTGGGTATCTGATGATGGAATGGGAGTTAATGGGTGAGGAAGCGGGGGAAAATAAGAGGAAATAGGGAGGGAAACCATTATGGGGGGTATGTGAAGAGGTGGGTAACTTAAAATTTAAAAACTTGTAATATATAGCCGAACAGGTCGGGTCAGTTTGATGGGTGAGGGATCGACGATTCCTCGTCGACAGACTGTAAGTCGGTCGACGGTCCATCGACCCCTCCTTTGAAAGTTCCCTAACTTAGAAAAATTTAAATAACATACCTGGGCACGACGGATCCTACCAACGGTCCGTCGATGGGTGCACAAGACCAATTTTCTGCAGATTTCTGTTGATTTGGTCCCTGCACATTTAACACCTATTAATCTAATAATCTTTTTTTTTTTAGGAAACTTTTTGGACATGGACCCTACTCTACGCTCTAGCCAACACTTCTAAAGAAAAATCAAAGAACATTCAGACGTGACATAAATAATAAAAGCAAAAATAATGTAACTATGCCTAGAAAATCACGAAAAACTATAGTTGTCTAGAGGATACATATTGGGTTGCCAACCAATCAGCGCTTGATTTAATGTCGCGGCACGATGGAGGAATCTTGATTACTCAGACTTCATCAAGATGGTATGCCTCGATCAATTAATTTGCCGTTTCATCATGCCCCAGATATATTTTGATTCGCTGCCCGTTCACCTTGAACCTTACACCCTCCTTGTTCTTCAACTCAACCGCACCATGAGGGAATAGTTGGGTGATCAAATAGGGCCAGTCCATTTGGACTTGAATTTTCCCGGAAACAAGCGCAACCTAGAATTGAACAAAAGCACCAAATCCCAAACCAAAAAATTGTGCTTCTCAATCTTTTTGTCATGGTACTTCTTCATATTTTCTTTGTAGAAGGCTGAACTTTCATATGCCTTCAAGCAAAATTCATCAAGCTCATTCAACCCGTGTAACTTCTGTTCCGCAGCCTCATTCCAATCCATTTTCAACTTCTTCGTTGCCCACATGGCCTTATGCTCTAATTCACCCGTAAATGACAAGTCTTCCCATATACAAGTTGGTATGGGAACATACCTATGGGAGTCTTGTATGCTGTCTGGTAGGACCAAAGAGCATCATCAAGCCTTCTTGACCAATCCGTTCTACTAGCATTCACCGTTTTTGCCAAAATCTTCTTAATCTCCCTTTTTGACACCTCAACTTGCCCACTAGTTTGAGGATGGTAAGGAGTGGCCACATTATGGCGAACCCCATATTATTCCAATAATACCTTAAGCAGCTTGTTGCAAAAGTGGGATCCCCCATCGTTGATAATAGTCATTGGGGTGCCAAATCTAGAAAATATGTTCTTTTTCAAGAACGTGGTGACACTCTTCCATTAATTATTCGCATGGGCGATATCTTCTACCCATTTTTACACATAATCGACTTCCACAAAAATGTACTTCATCCCATGAGAATTCACAAAAGGGACCATAAAGTCAATGCCCCACACATCAAACAATTCAATTACAAGAATGGGGTTTAAAGGGAGCTCTTGCTTTCTCGAAATGCCACCATCTCTTTGGCATCTATCACATGCCTCGGCGAACTCATTAGCATCTTGGTGGATGGTTGGACAATATAGCCACATTGCAAGATCTTGTGAGCAGTCCGTATACCACTATGATGCCCACCTACAGGCAAAGAATGGCATGCCTCCAAAACATTCAACATCTCAACTTCCGGGACACAACGCCGAATAAGGCCATCGGCCAACTCCTATATAAGTATGGCTCATCGCAAAAGAAATTTTTCTAATCATGCATTAACTTTTTCCTTTGATGAAAGGACAAGTTCGGTGGGATGATATCACTAGCCAGACAATTCGCAAAATTTGCGAACCATGGAATTAAGTATTGGGAGGCAGCCAGTACATGCTCATCAGGGAAAGTATCATCAATTTCAGTCTTTTCACCTAACCCCCTCATTGCTTCATCTTTTAATCGGGACAAGTGATCAGCAACTTGATTTTTGGTCCCTTTTCTATCTTTCACCTCAAAGTCAAATTCTTGGAATAATAATACCCAACGAATCAACCTAGGTTTTGAATCCATCTTTGACATCAAATATCTCAAAGATGAATGATCAGTATGCGCCGTAACCCTCGTGCCAATCAAATAGGAGCGGAATTTCTCGAAAGCAAAGACTAATGCAAGGAGCTCTTGTTTAGTCACGGTGTAGTTCTTTTGGGTTTCATTAAGGGATTTACTATTATAGTAAATGGGATGAAGAATTTTGTCCCTTCTTTGTCCAAATACCAAACTAGAGCAACCCCACTCGCATCACACATCACCTCAAATGGCTTGCTCCAATCCGGAGAAATGATGATAGGTGCAGACATCAACTTTTCCTTCAATTCACCAAATGTCTTAAGACATGATTCATCAAAATAAAACATACACTCTTTCTCAAGAAACTTGCACAAATGATGTGAAATCTTTGAAAAATCCTTGATAAACCTCCGGTAAAAGTCTGCATGCCCAAGAAACCTTCTCACACCTTTTACAGAGATGGGTGGAGAAAGTCTCTCTATCATAGGCATTCTAGACACATTAAGCATTACTTAGCATATCCCTTTTTAGGGTTTTCACAAATAATATATAAATATAATCGTGAGAGGTATTATACTTTATAAGAAATATAAATTTAGGAATAAATAATTTACTTTTTATAGAAATATTGAGTGAACTCAAGATCCCTAACACCTTTTAATATATTGTGAAAACTAAAGTATTTTCTCTACTTTTTGTATTATTAATTAATTGATTCACCCTTAAACTATTTTTTTTTATTTTCTTAAATAGTATTTAAAACAAGAAACATCTGTAGAATAGACAAACCAAAACTCTGTGGGTTCGACATTTTTCTATACTATTATTTGACACACTGTAGATTTAAAATATATACATTCACTGACTCGTCAGTGACATTCCAAAAACAACCTTCAGAACTCGGTATGGTCATTATGAATTTGTAATTATTTCGTTTGGACTAACCTATGCTCCTGTAGCTTTAATGGATTTGATGAATAGAGTGTTCAAATATTACTTAGACTTATTTGTTATTATCTTGATTGATGATATCCTCATTTACTCTAGGAATGAGAATGAAAACGTTACAAATTTCAGAGTTTTTCTACAGACTCTCAAATATCGCTGCTTATTCGCTAAGTTTAGCAAATGTGAGTTCTGATTGTAATCTGTTACTTTCCTTTGTCACATTGTATCTAACAAGGGATTTGAGTGGATTTGCAGAAGATAGAAGAAGTGAAACAATGGCCAAGACCTACCTATGCTATAGATATCAGAAGTTTCTTAGGTCTAGCGGGTTATTACAGAAGTTTGTGGAAGGATTTTCATACATAGCATCACCATTGACTAGGTTGACTCAGAAGATGATCAAGTTTCATTGGTTAGATCATTGTGTTAAAAGCTTTGCATAATTGAAAATTAGATTGACTACAACTTTTCTCTTGACTCTACCAGAAGGTTCAGATGGTTATGTGATCTATTGCGATACATCACGAGTTTGCCTAAGTTGTGTGTTGATGCACCAAAATAAGGTTATAACTTATGCTTCTAGACAACTTAAGGTGCATGAGAAGAACTATCCAACTCATGACTTCGAGCTTGTAGCAGTGGTGTTTTCACTCAAGATCTTGAGATAGTACTTGTATGATATTCATGTAGATGTGTTCACTGACCATAAGAGCCTTCAATATGTGTTCACCCAGAATGAGTTGAATCTTTTCCAGAGGTGATGGCTTGAGTTCCTTAAGGATTATGATATGAGTGTGCATTACCATCCTAGTAAAGGAAAGTTGTATCAGATGCTTTTAGCAGATTAGCTATGGGTAGTGTAGCCCATGTTGAGGAAGAAAGAAAGTAACTAGCGAAGGATGTTCATAGGATTTCTCACTTGGGAGTTCGCCTTATGATTATATCAAATAATGGTGTAATAGTTAAGAATGGAGCAGAATCTTCTTTGGTACTGCAGGGTAAGGAAAAGCAAGACAGTGATCCAATCATGCTTGAATTTTAGGGTGCACTTAAGAATCAGAGGGTTGAGGTTATCTCCCAAGGGGTATATGGTGTACTTCGCTACCAGGGTGGATTATGTGTTCTTGATATGGGTGAGTAGAGACATCATATTCTTGTAGAAGCCCATAACTCCTGATATTCTATTCATCCAGGTGCCACTAAGATGTAACGGGATTTGCGGGAAGACTATTTGTGGAATGACATTAAGAGGGATATAGAATATTATGTGAGTAAGCTCCCCAGTTGCCAGCAAGTCCAGGTAGAACATCAGAATTAAGGGGGTATGACTCAAGAGATCGAAATTCCTTCTTGGAAGTGGGAAGTGATCAATATGGATTTAATCACAGGGTTACCTCATACTTACAAACAATATGACTCCATTTGGGTAATAGTTGACAGGATGAATAAGTCTTCTCGCTTTTTGGCGGTCAAGACTACAGATTCGAGGCAGGACTATGCCAAGATTTAAATTAATGAAATTTTGAGTTTTAATGGGGTTACTTTATCTATCTTCTCAAATAGAGGTCCTCAATTTACATCTCATTTCTATAAGTCATTTCAGAAGGGTTTTGGTACTCAGGTTAACCTTACCGCAACATTTCATCCGCAAAGGTATGGAGAAATATAGCGTACCATTCAAACCCTAGAGGATATGTCGAGAGCTTGTAAGATAGATTTCAAGGCTGGTTGGGATTATCACGTTCCTCTTATTGAATTCGCCTAAAACAACAGCTACAACTCCAACATTCAGATGGCCCCTTATGAGGCATTGTATGGGCGTAGAAGTAGATCTCATGTTGGTTGGTTTGAAGTAGGTGAAGCAGTTTTGATAGGACCAGATTCATTCCATTATTCTATGGAGAAAGTTCAACTTATTAGAGATACATTTAAGACAACCCAAAGTAGTCAAAAATCTTATGCAAATGTAAGGAGAAGGGAACTAGAGTTCCAAGTTGACGATTGAGTTTTCTTGTCACCTATGAAAAGGGTGATGAGATTTGGCAAGAAAAGAAAGCTCAGTCCTATATATTTAGGCCTGTAAAAGATCTTGAAAAGTGTTGGAAAGGTGGCATTGGAAAAAAAGGACGGAGAAGATGATGCATCAATAAGAAAGAACAGAAACAAAAATCGACTAAAGTATCAAACAAAATTCTGAGAGAAAACGTAAAATTCAAAAGTGGAGACTGATGTTTGAAATTTGTTTGATTGAGAGAGAAAAAATTTAAAAATCAATTTTGGATAATGATTTGTAACTGAAAAGATAATTGAGTGAAATTAGGGGGAAAAGAAGGAGTGACATAGGGAGTGGTGAAACGTAGGGGAGGAAAGAGGGAGTTATGTATCTACTAGATTTCAATTACAAGTTATATAAGAGATTTAAGTAATTTTTTAAAAAAAGTAGGGAGTAGTAGACAATAAGAAACTTAAAATTGTGTAAGTAAGTTATTTTTTAATTGATTAATGTTGTGATTGTTATTTTCTTGTACACTTATATATAAAGGTAATATATATAGACATGGGAAGCATTTCTGTTATTTCTTAATAAGTTTATAATAGCAAAAAAATTGGATTTATTGGAAGAGATTTGAGTTGATAAAAATTATTTAAAAAAAGAAAGAAAATAGTTTCATGGATGACGAGATCAACCATTGCAATGCAATGCATATATATTGAATATACATTGTATATGGATGTATATGTATATTTGTAAGACATACGATGTGTTTGGTATGGAGAAAAATGTTTTCCTAGATAATGTTTTCCTGGGAAAAAGGTAGATTTTGGACATCTTTTCTCATGTTTGGTTAGTGAGTAGAAAATATTTTCTGGAAATGATTGTTAGTGTTTGATTTATGAATGAAGAGTATTTTTGAGAGACATCTTTTATTTTTACTAGAGTAAAGAATAATTTATGAAATTGAAAATATTTTTTAAATTCAAAATTTTATTTTTTTGGGGTTGTGGACGGGATGGGGTGGGGGGTAGTTGGTGTTTGAGGAAAATGAGTTGATTTGGAAAATATTTTCCAAAACTTTTGTCCCAACCAAACATGAGATTATTTCCTTAAAAATAAAAATTTGAAGCTGAAAATGTTTTTAAAAAGCAAAATTAATTTTTTGGGGAGGGGATGGGGTTGGAGGGATGGCCGGGGTGGGGTGGGGTCAGGATCGGATGAAAAAATAAAATTTTGAAATTGAAAATACTTTTTTTAAAATTGATGTTTTTCCAAAAAAAAATGTAATTTTGAATTGGAGGAGAGATTTGGAAAATGTTTTCATTAATTTTTAAAGGGAAGTTGTTTTCCTTAATTTTGAGGAAAATGAGTTGATTTGGAAAATATTTTTCCAAAACTTTTGTCCAAACCGAACAGGAGAAACTTGGAAAATATTTTCCATAAAATATTTTCCTTCATACCAAACACACTCAGAGGTACATAAATTTTTTTTTGAATTTTTGGTCACATATACAGTTATAAAAGAAGCCCAATCTTAATTTCTAATTCTTGTCTAATTAGATTAAGGCCTCATTATTTATTCATTAAAATTAAGATGTCTAAATATGAATATACTCAGTGAACACACACGCACGCGTTCACATGCACACACACAATTTGGGATCCAAATTAGAGATTTTCATGGGAGGTATTGGGAAGGATTTGGAATGAAATAATATCGATTCATACTGAAGACGGATGAGCCCGCGCGCGCATGCACACACGCCTGCACACACACACATCACGCACGTACAGACACACACATGCACGATCAGACACGCACCCACACACACGCAGGCACACCTGCAACACACATGTGCACATGCACACACACGCACGCACATGTACATATTATATGTCTTATATATACATGTCTTATAGATAACCAAATAGAAATTATTAGAATTTTTTTTATTTCTTAATTAGTTTCTATTTATAAAAAAAATTGGGATTGTTTAGAAGAGATTTAGTTGATTGAAACTTAAAAAAATAGTTTCGTTGAGGAAGACATCAATGCTGCATTATATATATATATATATATA
>NC_028639.1:11458911-11488849 GCF_001406875.1 Solanum pennellii
TATATATATATATATATATATACATAAGAAGCCCGGTCTTAAATCCTAATCCTTGTCTAACTATATTAAGTCCTCATTGTTTTTCATTAATATTAAGTAGTTAAAATTCGAGTGCAAATTTAAAATATTACGATGGTGCATTAAGATCAAAATTGTAAATAGTTAAGACTATTTATTTTCTTAACATCTAAAAGTACAAAAATTATCTTTGTTTCAAATATAATATAGATAAAATGGCCAAAAAAAAATCCAAGCTATTACCGAATTCCAACTATGCACTTATTCTTTACGGGGTCCTATCACCCCCTGAACCTTTTAAAAGTGAAATATCTATCCCCCTATAAACTCACGCCCACTGCATCCGATGACTTTCTCGAATCTTATCTTCAACAACATTCTTAGTCTATGCCGCTAAATCATCCACTACTATCCTTATCCAAATTCGAATATGTTGTAGTAGTGTAGCAATCTGAGTCTCAAACTTTAGTCCGACTAAAGGCAACATGTAGTACCTAATTGATATACAGTGAGTTCATGGTATTTCCAATGCATTTCACTTAAGGGTTGTCTGTTTCAAGAGTTTTTTTGTAATGGTTTTAACAAATTTTCTGTCTTGTTTTGAAGGAAGGATGTTTAGTCATAAAACAACAGAGACGACTCAGAAAGTGCAGAAAAAGGACCTAAAGAGGCAATTGACGGTCCGTCATTCAATCAACGCCCCGTAGATAATAATTGTAGATGAGCAGCCCATGCATTGGTAGAAATAAGTGAATTTTGACCAAGTGTGGAACCACGACTAGCATCGATGGTCTATTGGACCGTACTGGTGAACCGTAGTTTGAGACTACGAGGGTTCTAGTACCCAATGCTTGCAGATTCTAAGTGGAGAGTCACAGAGGAGAATTGATGGACCAGAGATGGAATGAAGGTCCGTGTTGTTGGTCCATCGTTTGATTTAGAGAAGACGCAATCTGGAGACTGCAATATTTTTCTAAGTCCTTGCTGACAGAAGTAATCAATAGACCATCAATCGATCGACGGCCCATTAGTGGTCTCTTAGATTGAAGTTGCGTGCCTGAACAAACTTTCCTTATTTGAAATCATTTTTTTATGAGGATTTTGTTTTATATAAATAAGGCATTAAACCGCATTTTTGGGGTTAGCTACAACTACCATTGTTCTAGTTTATGTTTTGGAGATTAGTTTTTGTAACTTTGGGTAAATAATAGATTTCCAAATTTGGTTTTGAAGTATTTGGTTTGAAATTCAAGTGAAATTTCTGGGTATTCTTAGTATGTAAGTTCATGATCTCTTCATCTATCAATATGAATTGTGTTTTTGCTAATATGGGTAACTAAATCTACAACTAGGGGTGTGGGAACCATGAGGGATTAACAAAGTACAACTAGTAATTAATTAATTCTTGAATATTATTTTTGAATGCATTAATAATTCTTTCATTTAGAAGTCTTTTTTAACGAGTTCACGCGTTAGAAATCGCCTTGTTGCTACTTGTTGAACCAAGGAGGTAGTTAATAAAAAAAGAATTATCAACATAGATTTAGTGTGTTACTATCTAATAGGGTAGTGTCGATTGGTGCGAAGTAATAAGTAAGTCATACATCGATTATGATATATAATATAAGGTAATGGTAAGGGTTAGTAAATTACACACACGTAGACGGACCAAGGTGCGGGGTGAAATTATCTGAATGTCAGACCAAGAATTTAGAGATACATAACTTATAACTTTGCATGGATACACTAGAAAAGGATCGTTATTACTAGGAATGTTGCGTTATGAACTTGTGGGGAACACATACACCCTAGTTTTCTTATCATCTTGATAACAACCAAAGTTTACTCTTGTTCACTTGCTAATCATACAACTAAAGAAATCTGTTGCACTACCCCTCCCCCTTCTTTACTTAATTATTTAGGAAATACCTTGACTAAAAAGATATAATTGTGGGTTAAAGTTAACTCTAAATCATATTCCTCGTGGGATCGAGCCCAACCTAATAGTTGGGTTCTTTACTTAATAACAATCGCTTATGCTTCTTTAAGGAGGTCTAATTTGAGTGTAGAACGTGGTGTACTCTCTGTCACTCTAGAACAATATGGAGGAGAAGTCCTAGCAGGTTTGATATAGGGGCTGAAATGTTTCCCTCTTCAGGCTTCTCTAGTGCAACTTCCTCGCCCCATATGTGACATCAATCTCAATACCCCATCTTGGAGATGAGGGGTTGGACACATCTTGAATTATACAAACATTCATGGTCTTAGTAACCCAATCGACTCATCAATAGTAATCAGTGGAAAAATGACCTCTCTGCACAACCTAAGAATCAAGAAAGGATACAAAAAAGTAGTGTCTTCCGAAATGCTGTCTCACGACTTTAGCTATAATAGGCGGGCGAATTCCATATCATGCTCAACTATCAATCAAGTCATATAGACAACCCGGTCCCAAGTCAACTGTTTATTTTCCATCTTAGGAGAAAGCCTGGCCTAAACCCGCTCGACATCAACCCCCCGCTTAGCGATATGTCTTGCTACCCACCAACCCTCGTAGCTACTCTTTTTTTGACTAGTTGTATATGGCGATCAAATTCAACTATATTAATTGACTGATCATGGATGGGACACCAAATAAAATAGTGGATTATGTCCTCTAATAATTTCACGAGTATGTCCTGTACTAGTGTGGAGAGGAGTGGTAGTTGGTCCAAATCTTTTTTTCTCAAAGGTAGTGTTATTTCCCCTGTGTCTACATAAGAGGCATAAAAATCCCAAACCATGATCATATTGTAGTTTCTCGTGAAGTTAGACATCTTCACACTTGTGCCTCGGAAGTAACTCATGAATAGTTGAGATGGTGTGAAGACCCCCGGTGATAAATTGAAGTTCCTCTGTAATGGTTAGGCATGTTTTGCTAAGAATTTTTGCACGTGAAATCTAGGTAAATATGTCACATACCTTGAGAATTGGTTAAGCTCACCAACAATTTGTATAGGTACTAAAGGCCGAGTAGAACGTGAATCATGTGCTTGCCAGACTTGGTAGAATCAAAAGCAGATATTGTAACTGAATCTTATGCAGAGGTTGAAGTGGTCTTATGAATTCCCACTTTCTTTTTCAGAACTTTGTGCTTCCTCCTCACAATGGAAAGCATTAGCTTGACTAGGGGAGTCTGACACATCCGACTGTAGAACTATGTCAAGAATCTTTCCTGGTTGGCTAGTAGTACGGGTTGCCTTAGGTATGCCATGAAATGTGCCCAGATTAAATTCAGACCTTCTCAACTCATCATCGGTAGATTTGTTAACTTGTTACAGTCGGGCCGAAGGTGTTGTGGACTTGGACTTCCCCTTTCTTTTATAAGTAGTTGTACACTTTTTGAGGTATAGTACCTATGAAAACTTATTAGTACTAGAAACATACAAAAACAAAGCAAGGAAGAAAAAAATGAAACTACTGAAACTAAAACTATTGTAGAACTTGTAGGGCTTTTGGTCCTAAGTTTGAGTTCTTATAGATCGTAGGACCCAACCGTAGGAAAGAAAATTGAATTTCACCAATGAAGTTGGAATAATTTCTCACTAGTATGGTCCATAAAAGTTTCTACGGACCATAATGACCTATTCCCGTAATTAAGGATAAGGCAATGGGGAAGGAATTTGGGTAAGAAAACTTTTGAGTAGTAACTTGGAAATTTTTAGCCTAGGCAAGACTCGAATGAAATTTGAGTTAGGCCAGGTCTCGGGAAATCTGGTAATGGATGAGGGATATAATTATGAGTTTTATCACTTGACTTGATATCTAAGACGTTAGGTAGTCTTTACGGCTTTAGGAAATCATATTCGAGTGAGTAGAACTCTCGAAACTGATCTTGGCGTGAAAGGATAGTTTTAGAACGTTTTAGTTTAAGGTGTGTTGTGAAATGGAAGCCTGGAACTCAAATTCCAAGGTTTGGTCTCCATGCAAGCTGTTAGGGCAGGATTAATGTCGCCAGGGCGGGGCCTCTCAAGAAGGATGGGGGACATTGTGGCAGGTTAGTCGCGACTTAACTAGGGGGGAAATCCCAAAATTATTATTTTTTGCAAAACTGCTTCCCATGATTGCTCTCGCTAAAGGTAAGTTAATTACTTCCCTAATCCTTGTTTTGATTCCTAGAACTTAGAAACCTTGTTAATTATAGTTGGGAAGGGTTTTGGGCTGAAGATTAATGATGGGAAAAGTCCTAGTTGAACATCAAGATCATGAGTTTGGCCTTGGGTTGATATTTTGGTATTCTCTAGGTAAATTAGGCCTTGTTTATTGATCCTTATGTTAATTACCTATTTATATACCAAGAACAAGCTGAACACTTTGGAAAGGGAAGACTCTAATGTCTTATAAGTATTCAGGCTTGGTTTCAAGGTAGGTGATGGTGTGATTTCCTCTTGTGTGATATATGTCGGTTTATTGTTTCATTGTATATGTTCATGTATGTGAATAGGTAAATGTGAATCAAAGCTAATGAAATGATTATGTGTGAACAATAACATTCCATGAACCTATTGCTTGATTGTATTACTTAATTGTATTGTTCACTTGTTGGCAATAAAGACACTTAGCCATAAATTCCCCAAGCTCCTTCTTCATTCCGTTGCACCAATAAACTTCTCACAAATTGTGGTACATCTTTGTGGCTCCAAGGTAAATAGAATATTGAGAACTATGAAATTCTATTAAAATTTGATTCCTTAACTCATTTACATTCGGATCACATAACCGTACATAGTATCGGAGGAAACCATTTTCCCCTTAAGGAAATCATTAATGGATTTTTTAGAAATCAACTTTTTCAAATCAACCAATAGCGAATCAAGATCTTGATTAGCCTTCACATTTGTTACAAGAGACGGTTCCGAACTATTCTGAACAATCACACCACCCTCACTGAAATAAACTAAGTGAAAACCTAATTGGGAAATATTTGAATTTCGGGAACTAGAAATTTTATACCATCTTCAACATGAGAAACACTTTCCATCAATTGTCAACTAAGAGCATCCGCAATCACATTAACTTTCAAAGATGATAAAGGATACTAATGACGTAATCTTTTAATAACTCAATTCATCTTATTTGGCAAAGATTCAGATCGTTTTAGGTGAACACATACTGCAAGATCTTGTGGTTAGTAAACATGTCCACATGAACACAATACAGGTAATGTCTCCAAATCTAAAGCAAACAGTAACACCTAATTTCAAATTATAAGTCAGGCAATTTTTTTTCATACACCTTCATTTTCCTTGAAGCATAAGAGATAAATTTTCCATGTTGCACCAAAATACAACTAAGAACAATTTGTGAAGCATCACAATAAACCAAAAAACCATCTAGCATCCCCTATAATGTCAAATTAGGGGCTGAAGTGATTCTATCATTTAACTCTAGGAAACTCTTCTCAAAATCTTTCGACCATATGAATTTCACCTTATTTTTGGTCAATGTCATCAAAGACACAACAACGGAGAAAAAAACCTTCCACGGACCTTTTATAGTAACCGGTCAAACCCAAGATACCCTTTATATCTGGAGCAGACAAAAGTCTAGGAAAATACTTCACCACCTCGGTCTTCTTAGGATTATTTTTTATAACTTTATAGTAGACAATATGTCCAAGGAAAGTAATGGAACTCAATCAAAAATGACATTCACTAAACTTAGAGACTAAAAAAGAATATCATCAATAAACACAATCACGAACATGTCAAGATATTACTTAAAGATCCTATTCATTCAATCCATAAATATTGTCAGGGAATTAGTCAAACAAAAAGACATCACCAAGAATTTATAGTGACCATATGAAGTTTTTAAATCCATATTCGGAGTGTCACTTTCCTTTACTCTCTGTTGGAGACAGATAAGCTGATCGGAGATCAATATTTGAAAAAAAAATCCACCTTGAAGTTGGTCAAATAAGTTATCAATCCTTGAAATAGGATACTTATTTTGTATGTTAGCATTATTCAATTGTTTATGGTCAATGCACATACAACGTGAACCATCCTTCTTTTGTATAAAAAAACACTGGTGCAACATATGGTGAGATACTCGGTATAATAAAACTCTTATCTAACAAGTTCTTCAATTAATATTTTAATTCCTTAAGTTCTATAGAAGCCATAATGTAAGGAGGAATAGATATGAGTTATGTATCTGGGAGCAGGTCAATACCTAAGTCTGATTCCCTTTCAGGAGAAATACTAGATTAATCATCGGAAAACACTTGCAAAAACTTATTTACAATCGTAAATGACTCATGAGTTGAATTTTTTGAATCTATATCCCTAACCTTAAAAAGATGATAGATGAAATCCTTAGAAATTATTTCTTCTACCCTTTAGGCAAGATATGAATTGACCCTTATGCGCTGAATTTCCCCTTTTTGTTAAAAAAGGTTTGTCCGAAACCTGAAATGTGACCAATCGAGTCCCACAATCAATGGAAGCATAACAAGAATGAAGTTAACTCATTCCAATAATGGAATTAAAATCTAATGTATCAAGGTATACCAATTTAACATGAATTACTCTATGAGAAACAAAAACAGGGCAATTTATATGGAATTGTTTAGCAATAATAAAATAACCAACATGCATAGAGAATGAAAAAGGTTCTAAAAGAATATCAGGACACATGTAAAATCTCATAACCACATATAGAGTAAATGACATGGTATCACCTGGATCAAGCAAAGAAAGTATATAAAAAAGAAATACTTTCAAAACAGCGATTACAACATCTTGAGAACCATCATGATTATGTCGAGGTTGAAAAGCATAAGGATTTTCTGATTAGGAGTAGACAAACCAGAACAACTAGGTTGATATTGCTTACCATATCTACCTTAGTAGTAATAAATGGAAAACAATTCATCTTGTGACCACTCTTATAATAAAAAAGCAACCATCCATACCATCTAAGCATTTTCGCAGGTGACTTTCACTACACTTTAGCAAGCGGGAACTGAAGATCCATTTCCCCCACCTCTTTGAGGGTTTAGGTTAGACACCCTATATTTGTTGAACATTGGAGCCGAAACATTAGAAGAAGATTGATTGGATATTTATTTTTTTGAATTGAGGATGATCATGTACGATGGACTTAGAATGAGAAAAACATCATCGTTGGTCCTTAGCCTTTTCGATTCTCTAGATTTCTCCTTAAGCTTCTACTCTAAATTTTTGGTCATGTATCATCAAGCGAAAAATATTCATATCCTTAATCAATGTGGCAGTATGAAGATATTTGACTACCATTTCAGATACTTTTAACACAAACTTACTCATCATTTCCCTAGAGTTGGCAACCATAGTAGGAGCATTGTCAGACAATTGAGTGAAGTTCAATACATATTCTTTGATATTGATACTCTATTGATGGAGATTAATGAACTCAAGAAAAATTTCCTCTCTCATCTCAAGAGGAATGAAATGATAAAAAAGAAACTCCTTTGAATTTCTTCCAATCAAGAGGAACAGCATCAATACTCCTCTTTTCCTTCCATTAGTTGAACCAGACTTAAGAATATCCTTAGTTTATTAAGACACCTAGTCTTCCTTTTCCCCAGTGACACTCTCAAAATCTCCATTGTCTTATAATTCTCACGAAAAAACCTCTTGAGGATCCTCATCAAACTTTTGACCCATGAAAATGTATGAATTAATCCTAGTAAATTCCCTCGCCCTTGTTGTTGTCGTATCCAAAACTATGTTCATGGGAGAAACAATATTTCTATTGTCTTAGGCTGTCATAGATTGAGCTAACACATAGAAAGTGTATCACAATTTGGCATAAGGAACTTGCTTGGCCAATGGATCGAACAACACATAAGCAACCTCGGCCCCCATATTTTTTTTTGTATTAGCTCTATTGAAAAAGAATCTGACATGAGTTAGGAGAAAGACATTTATTGAGATAAACTCTGTGGCACGACTTAAGAGAAGTGAAAGAAGTGGTGTTTCCTAAATACATTGCAGACTCCTATTTATAAATTGACACACTTCACACTTATGAATAATTATACTCTACTCAACCTGTCTTGTTAGACGTCCTACGATATTTTCTAAAACTTGGCTCTTACACCAAGTTTGTCACAAACCAAAGTGCTCCCTAGGTGTGACATGGTCAATAGAACCTCAAGAGACCCTAAGAAACACACTTGACATAAGCATGACGTAAAGAAAATAAAACAAGAGATAAAATAGGAACCATTAGTCTCATATCAATAAAGAAATCTAAACATAAGTGTGGAATACTTAATTGTGTCTGAGATAACCTTTCTAAACATCATAAAAGTGGTTGGTATGTAACTCATACATCATGTACAAGTCTAAAACTTCAAGATGATTAAACAAATATATCATAAATGGTCTTGTTATCGAACGAATAGGACTCGCCAATTTAAAATAATGTAGAGTAATCCAATATAACCACGAGTTGACATATCCTATATTATGTGACAATATAGGCACAAATATGCATTAGTATTATGAAAGAACTAAGTTTGGGAATATTTTCATAAAAATAAACACGATATCATAAATGATTTAGAAACGTGCATGTGAAGGCATGAGAATGTTTGAAAGTCAAATTTATAAATGTATACAAGTTCAATGCATCTTAAAATCATAAGCAAATCTTCCATAAAATACTTTGAGGAAAAAACATAGTTCATTTGTGGAGTGTTTACCATTAACTGACAATAAGACCATGTGAGTTATAAAATGGAATCCGACATGACCCTCACACCGAAAAGGGAAGTCTACTTGCCAAGATAGAATTTTATATCATTCATATTACTAAGGTGGATCTACTATCTAGGTCATTTAAGACAATCATTTGGGGACACATAGTTTGAGACAAGGAGATTATTTCTAGAGACTTGACTCTACTAATGGGAGAGTCTTCATCTCAATGTCCTCAGTGCTAAGTAAAGTCCAAAGGGAAATACATAATCATAATCATATCAAAATACTTGTAATGTCAATGATTAAGACTATCAATCCAATCATAAGTTATAATAAAATAGCTCCTTTCAAACCATTATTTCATAAAACTCTCATCTTAGACATTACCTTTCTAAGCATCTAAATCGTGATTTCTTTCAATTGTGAGAAAACTTTTCACAAATTATTGATACTTTATTTTAAAAGCATCATTTAGTCATAAATCATTCTTTTCATAAAACATGCATAAATCCTTAATCAAATTAATAATCATAGTTCATTAGTTCATAATATTTTTTCATAATTCATGTTCATAAAGTAGGCACAGAAATTGGTCCATATGCAATTAATTGAAAATCATGTAACTTGATCAAATCATGCATAATAATATTGAATTCAAACAACTGAATCATAAAATAAAGAACCATGGGGATTTATATGAAACTATAATGGAATTAGGTGAAATCAATTTAAGAGGTTGAATTTTTTTTGGAGATCCAGTGGATTAAAGGGATTCATTAATGAATTCCTAAGTACTTTGATAATCAAAGACCTAAGAATGCAAGAATAATTGAAGAATAAGGAGACCTGAAGCTTGAAACCCTAGCTTTCACCTTGAGAGCTCTTGGGAGAATTTGGAGAAGAAGACAAGGAATTTTGAATAATTCACTGAATGAGGGGGTTTAGGATTAGTATTATGAGTGAAATTCTTATTGGGGTAGTTATAGGGCCAAAACAACATAGTTCAGGGGTTAATTGGGTAGGAAAAGATCAAAATACCCTTAATAAAAATTTGATGTACAGATGTACGGTTTGAACCTACGAAGTGTAATGGCTAATTTTATAATCTATGACTGGAACCCAAATTGTCACATCCCGAATCCACACCCAAGAATATATGGCATTCTCGGAATGCAACCGATGTACTTGACCTCTCGGTGGTCTTGTACAAGCCCTTTCCGTATCGTTCATCGCATATACATAATGAAAAGTAGTGCGGAATTAAAAATTTTCACAAAACATTAGAATATCTTTAATAACATCTTTCATTAGAAATCATACAAAATACTAAGTCTCAATCTCATCAAAGCTTAGACACAAGAATACTTGGGACACGGCCCACACTTCAAAATATATAAATACTTAGTCTATTACATTTCTTCGATACAGGAAATAAAAGACATCTATGCCCTAGGGTCAAATGAGGACATACGTCAACTTCACTTGAATGATGCTACGATTCAAGTCTTGCTTCCCAAATGCTCCTCACCTACCAAACACTATAGAGATAGATAAAAGCATGAAATTAGTACAAACACATGTACTAAGTATGGCTTAATGCATAAAATCATGAAAACGGACATTTATTAGAAATATGCATATTTTTACTTAAATATCATATCATACTTATAAGAATAACATTTGACACCTTAGAAACACATACGATAACATTTAAGCAATTTAACCCATTTTTAAGATCACTTTATAGTGAACCCATTTCAGTGTTACCCTTCACTGTACAGTGAAGTGCCTTATCTTCAATTTAAACACTTCCTAGCATGTAGTTCCCTCACTAAAATCTATCCTAATACTCACTTAAGTAAGACAAAGATAGACCACCCATACACCCTCTCTAGGCATACCTAAATGATCCTTAAGACCACCTATAAAGAGATCAACACACACATACAAGACATCATACACATCAACACATAGATAATATGACATTCTCCTTCCAAAGGATATCAAAAGACTTACTTAAATAAATCAAGAAGATAACCTCCATGATTGTCCTCTTCAAGACTACCTAAATAATCCTTAAGACTACATAAAGCTTAGATCATGTCCACATAATCAACATATTCCCTAACTAGAGTCATTCTTAAGACTTATCTAGGTAGGATACGAACTGACCATTCCTATGCCCCCTTCACACCTTAACTAGACAACCCTTAACTACTCTAGGTAAGTACTTATTCATTTAACATGCTTTCTTAACTTAAGTCATTACATTCATTAGTTTATTTAAAACTCATTCATCACATAAAGGACATTCAAATAGTGGTCTTGGACAAGACCTAGGGACTCTAACTAACACCTTCAAAGCCTATTGTGCAATGTATATATAGTGTCCATTACCACCACCTAAACTTAATAGAACTTATCTAATGCTAATAGGTATCACATATGAGAATAGGCAATAACCGACATAGACCATGATAGCTAGACATGGAATCCGGAGTTCTATCCTACTCCGATGAGGATGTTCTAATTGCTAATGGTAGAACTAGGACATATCCCATGTAGGCACATGGTTCAGGAATATGAAGAGTGTGCTTTGTACTCTTGTCTCATACTTTAACTAGAGCTACTTCCCTTACCATACTCACTCGGTGCTAGACTTTGTTCTCATAGAGTAATTTACATTAAAGATTCATATAAAGGGGTCCATATCAAGTTCATAACCCAATCACATTTACACTACCAAAGAGGTCAACTAGGGATACCTTACAATGGAGACTAGAAGATCATAACGACTTTCCTGAGGATATGTCGTTCCAGCCAACCAACCTTAAGTGTATCATTCCTTTACTTGAAGGATACTATTACGACTTTCGACTTTAACATTCATAACCTTACTACTAGGTTAAAGGTTTCACATAAGGACCCTCTTAACATCATTTAAGGTGACATATCATTAATACATGCATCAAGTAAGGGGCACAAGTCAACCAAGAGAAGACACCACATACTTCACTTTAACACATATTACATGTCATTCTAGAAACACATAGACATAACCATATCCTCTTTAAGTCATCCTATACACTATCATATCATCATCAATATAACCTTCATAAAATCATATAGTCAAATAGGAATAAGCATACATCAATCCTAAGACTATACACACAAAGCCAAAGTCATAGTCTAACATGATCACCTAAATAGCATCAACAGAAGAACACATATACTTTCACATTATTTATCATGTAGATAGATATTATCCAACTTCACATAATATAGTACACAAATCATCATAATACTTCAAGTAGTTACCGACAAGGCCATGATCATTATATTACATAAAGTAACGCCGACAAAGCCACATCAATTGCAAGTAAAGCACATGATGCTGCCACCATAAGTGGATCATACCAATCACAACATAATTGAAGTCTAGTTAAAATAAAATAAAGGGAATTATGGAAGCGAACCACCACTCCATCCTCAACACTTCAATCCAATGCTAAATCATCTGATTCAATACCATAAGGCCCTTACCCATGGACATGAACATCAATTCAATATAAAACTATGATACTCAATGAAACTGGTTCAATTAAATATAGATTCATAAATACAACCTAGATATCAGTTCAATACAAATATTACATCAATTATTAGCCCATAGAAAACTACACCAGAATTCATAAGCATTAAGTCCAAATCACTTAACCCATAAATAGTCCAAAACTAGGGATCATAAATTACATGGGTTCATAGGTTAATTGATTTAAAATCATCAAATTAATAAAAATTCAATCAATATACAATGCTTTAAAACCTTTAATGCAAGAACCCATGGATAGATCATGAAATTTGACAATTCATCTTTGAAAAACTTCAGAAAACATCTTTGAAAGTTGGGCTCCTTGATGAATAGAGTTTCAAGGATCAAACCATACCTCAATAAAGCTAAACCTTCAATATTACGAAAAACCCTTCCTTGAGTTTTGGCTCCAATGGAGTTCTAGAGAATTTCTAAGGGAATTTGGGTTTTGATTTTGAATAATGAAATCTTCTAAGTGTTTTAGACTTATAAACATGTTTAAAATACCCAAAAGACCCTTTAGGAACCGGACAAAGTCTTACTTGGACGTGGAGTGAATTTACAACTTCACCCCTTAAACTTACAGCAAACTGCGCAGGAAGGCAATCCACCAACGACTTGCCAATCGATGGCCCGTCCCTTAACCAACGGACCATCCTGTTGGTCCGTGGTTTAGGACTGAGGCTGTTCTTTGCCCTCTCCTTCTCCTCGCCTAAGTATACACCCACGACTCCTCACCTGTGGGGCGTCGACTGACCCACTGGGCGTCAATTGCCTCAATGGTTTGGGCTGTCTTGGGCAGTCTTGGGCACTCATGAAGGGTCCTTCCTCAAGGACCCTTAGATGGTCCTTGGGGATGTTTGCCCGGACGTTCACAAAACGAACATGCTATTATACAATTTTAGGACCTGTCACATAATTTTCAACTAAAACGAACACGTAAAACTCGACAAAACACGCATAGACACACAAGGTCGTTTCAAGGCAAACCTTTCAAACGTCATGGACGTTCTTGAACGTTTGACCTCCAAACATCACGAAACTTTATACACAGCCTATATACGCTATAATAACTCATATAATGACTTTATAACCTCATGAATCACACATAAACACATAAAACAACATATGAGGCATATAGGTGACTTCGTCGTTTGAACGTCTTGGTTGTCCCTTGACGTTTCACTTCCAATTCACCTAAAACTCTAAACACTGCCTCAGTACCGCATAATATACCATTTTAGGACCTTATACCATCATGAAAACCATGTAATCATCTAGCTTCACCTAAGTCATTTTTGAGGTCTTACACAAATATCTAGCTAATTTTCTTGCATTATTCACATAATTTGTCCATTATTCCACGGTCACTAAACCTCTTCCTCAAGTTGAGCCCGAAATTTCACCAAGTATGGATCACTGCTACATGTACAACCTATGACCCGTAGATCACTCTTTAACTCGTCCTGGATATTCGAAGGTGAAATATCGGAGACTTAACATTTTCAAAATATCAATCCAATCTGATGACTTCCTTTCTATATCCCGTAGAACTTCCTATGGTCTATATGTTGAACTCGTACATAGACCTTTGCATATGTGCCAAAATTGCAACTTTTTCCCTTGCAATCCAACTTCTAATTTCTAAGGTGTTACACAGGGTAATCCTATACTTTCTGTGGTATAGGATGCTAACTATAACTATGGATCCATACAATAAGCCTTCTTGAGGCAGTGAGGAGTCATCGAAAAGTCGGTATGATCATGTCCTATGTTGGCTATATAGTTAATGAGACTTCAAATCTAAAATTAACTCTTACCTAATTTAGTGCTCAATACTATGCATAATATAATCGATATCAATATACTTAATAGTCCTTGGAGAGAACTTTACCTCTTTCTTCACTTTTTTAACTGAAAGACCTTTTAGAAAATCAATTATACTATTTTCCTTCTTAATTTCCAAATATAACAAAAACTATTTTCATAAGCATGCATTTAAAACAGTATACTCATGGGCTCACCTTTAAAATCCAAACTCAAATGTATAGAAAAACACTCAAGTAAAAACTTTTATATACCTAACTTTTTTATAAACAAATAGGATTTATGTGAAACGAAGTTGGAACAATAGTTTAGAATTAAATATGCATATCTACAACAAATATGATATATAGCTACGAAATTATTAGCTACGACATCAAATTTGTCACTAATTATTTAGTGACAAAATTTACTTTTCATGCTTAAATATATGAGACACATACTTTTATTGACGAAACATAATAATCTATAGCACGATTTTGTAGTGTTAGTCACGAATTTAAAGTTATCGGTGACACATTATTTCTTCACTAATAATATATCTAAGTCATGATAAAATATTTTTTGTCTTAAAATTTATTAATTTTTGGATACAAAAATATTTCATCTAAAAAAATATGTCGTTACAATATCGACAAATTAGAGTTCGTAGTTAAATATTATAAGTTTTAGCTATAAGAATTTAGAGTTAATTATGATATTTATTTCGTCACTAATAATATGAATAATTGGTGACATGGATTTTACTGTCTCTAATCAAGCTATGATTTATTGACAACAAAAAAAATTGCACAAGATATGTATGGTGTTAAATAGAGACGACTTAACATAACCTTTTAATAATTGAATTTAGATATTGAGCATGAGAGCGAACTTATTCCATCACAATGAGTAGCCTTACATACCTAGAAGAATAATGTTCTAGGAGAATTTTGATGAAGATCTTAGAAGATGAAGTGTGGAGAAGAGTCTTGGGTTCAAAACCTTAGGTATCTCGAAGAGAATCATGAACTTGGAGTCTTTAGATCATGAGAAATTGGAAATGTCCTTTTCTGGGAGTTCATGAGAAATTGGAAGAAGGAGAATTAAGGATTTGAGAGTTCATATACATATAATGATGATTTTACGTTATAAGATGGACATAAAAAATCTAATTGAGGTTAAAAGGTCAAGAATACCCTTCTGGAAACACAAAAAGACCATAAAAATCAAAGAAAATGACCTTTTAATGAATCTCATTGTCCAAATCGACGATCTGGAGGTCCCCTTGCCGAAATATTGGACAAATAGCCAAATAGGGAGTTCGATTGCCAAAATAGACAAAGGCTTGAGATTTTCAGGATATTTTGGTGAATTAGTTCAGTGATTCACCTACCCATTCAGTGATTCTCCACATGAGTTGGTGTCCTCGCCAAATTTCTAAGCACAGACATGTTCTTGTTAAATGACATAACATTTTACTCCAAATGCGAAATATAGAATACTTAGTTGCGTTGGAAAGATTACTCATAGATTGATATGAGCGTTTGAAGTTAACCTAAGTAGAATCATATATTAAAATTCAATCGATAAGGAAGCTTTCAACTCAACTTTGTACTAGGAAATTCTATGACCTTTTCCTCTCCAAATGTATTCCACACTAAAGAATATGTCTTACCACCTAAGCACAACTTAAGAATCACCCAATAAGACCTTGTACGCAAATGAAGAAGGGTTTAGATATTAGCATAGAAATTTTTGGGATATTACAAAAGCATAATCCAGGAGAAGCTAAGGAGTCATGCGCTATGTTGCTGAAATTACAGAATTTGGACTCTATGGTACTTCCAAAGTTCTAATTTAATCTCTATAGTTATTCAAATAGTGATTGGAGGAAAGTGTTCGGATTATAGGAAGAGTATTTTTGGAAACCTTTTCACTCTTGATTCTGCAGCTATTATTTGAAATTAAAAAATACAACCAAAAACAGTCTTGTCTACTTTCGAGGCTAAATATGTCGTTGCAACATCTTCAACTTGTCAAACATTGTGGCTCAAGAAAGATCAAAGGTGTCATTTCACCTCATGAACTCGTTACAGAAGGACTGATTGAGTTGAGGTTGTAGCACCAAAAAACAAGTTGCAGATATTCTTACCAAAGTACTTCTCCAACAAAGCACAATTACTCTATGTTATGTCTTATGTCTTGGTGGATATGATTTTGAATCGAGTGGGAATGTTGAGAATTGATTTGAATTTTTTTTTTAAGTTTACCGCTTAAGATAATTTTTACTATGGGTTGAATAAAAGTTGAAAGAGTCTTTGTTAAGTAGTCACTTTTTTATTTAGTTGCTATTTTTTTGGGTACGTTTCCTAAATTTTATTAAGTGGAGTCTATAATCTTCCTGAGTTTGTGAGCCAATAAAAGACTAAAAAGACTTCAAATATTGTCATTTTAGTGACCAAATTTTATTTGAAAAATTTTATATAATGACAAACTAATAAATTAAATTAATTGCTATAACCATCCTTTGATTTAATTGTCCCCCGTAGCAAACTGTTTGTCAGTCACCTATCTCCATCAAACTCTCGCTCGCCACTCTCCTCTCTCGCTCCATCTCCGCTCGCTTCCTCTCACTTTTGTACAAACACAAGCGTATAAAATTTGTTTCTATTTGTATAAAGCGAGAGGAAATTGTATAATTACATATATTTTGTTCCCCTCTCTCTCCTCTCCCAGATCTCGCTCGCCACCCTCACCTCCCTCGCTTATACAAACAGAAATGAAATGTATAAATTGCGTTTCTGTTTGTATAAAGCGGGAGAAAATTGTATATACACATGCAAATACATATATTTTCATCCTATACACTTATAATTATACAATAAAAATACTCCCCTACCCCAGTTTCTTTTGCCTTTCTCTCTTCTCGTTTTATAAAAATTATATATAAGTTCTTTCTTTCTCGTTTTATACAATTCGATTCAATTGTATATTCCCTGCCCTAGTCTCTTTTGTCTTTCTCTCTTTCTCATTTTATACAAATTCAAATTGTATATAATCGTTTTATACATTTATAATCATACAATTCATTTTATATACTTTTTTGTTTTATACACTTCGTTTTATACAATTCTCTGCCCAAGTCTCTAACTCTTTCTCGTTTTATACGATTCACTTCAATTGTATATGTATAGCGAATTATACATATATATATTTGCTATGAAGTGCAATTATGCAAACTTTGCTATAAATTACAAATATGAATTTTATGTTTGGTATATGTGAAAGTTGCCCAATTTTATTTACTCAACTATAAAATAAAATAGTAGTTTTATTTAGTTACGATTTTAACAATTATAGTAATTGAAGAATTCTGAAAAAACAAAATACTCTAAGAAATAGTTTGAAACCGTGAAATCATATCATTAACTGACTGAAAAATTAACAGTGGCAATTAATGCCTTTATCTCAACATGAAAA
Organism: Solanum pennellii; assembly: GCF_001406875.1. Lineage (NCBI taxonomy): Eukaryota > Viridiplantae > Streptophyta > Magnoliopsida > Solanales > Solanaceae > Solanum > Solanum pennellii. The sequence goes on from NC_028639.1 coordinate 11,476,540, forward strand.
ATAAAATAAATAAAAATTAAACTAAAAACCCAGGTTGGATAACCAACACTTTATGCAACTTAAATTAATTATAACTGAATTTTTCCAATAATTTATGAGTTTGCTCCAAAAGTATCGTTCACTGCATCTGCAGCTCCTTGTGCCTTAGCCTTCATCTGTTGTCCAGTCTTTATGAAGAAATATTCAAGTAAGAATAGCACAGAATCGTAGCAAAAGTGTGTCTTCACACTTCACAGGGTAATTATTACTAACTCACTACGTGCTATACGTGTTTCAAGTAATATTATATATTGTTCGAGTTAATTTTTTGTTGCAAAAAAATGTATAATATATATAAAGAAAAGTTTTAGTATAATATTAGCATAGACAAACCTCCTGAACGGATTGTTGGGCAGATTGGACAGTATCTCTAGCTTTGTCCATCATTTGGTTAGCTTTCTCCTGAAATATATATTTATGAACTAATTAAGATGACATGTCATTAATCACTACAAAAACATCACTATTTTCTCACAAAAGATTCCATTTAAAAATTTCTAATGGTAGTCTCTCACATATTTGGATTGAATCGGTGTAATAGAAAGAAAAAGAAGTTCCCCACGTAAGAATCTGCTCTCCATCATGCATTTTCCTAGTATGTTGATTCCATGGAAAACACGTGGAAAAAAACATGTTCTATTTGTCGTTGATTCGCAGTGAGAAAATTTTTTGTTTATATGTCTAGTAGTGAATCAATCCACATAATAGAAAACATTTTTGAGGTTGATATATATATATATAATTAATTAACCTGAGTTTGGCCCCTAGCTTCTCCTGCATGATAACTGGCTTTCTGAGATGAATTCATCTTACAATAAAAAATATTAAATGTAGAAAATAAACTATTAATAGAGTGTGTTATATTAATTGGGTAGTGATGTTAAAAATTAAAGCAAATAGGTAAGGTATATATAGGTAGTAATAATGGATGTGTAACAATACGTGTGTACCTTAGAATAATTGTCGAACGTTTGATCAGGACAACTTTAATTCTTCTCCAATTGTGTTAATTATATTAGTTGACAAAACAATCTCCACACACACACACACACACACACACACACACACACACACACACACACACACACACACACACACACACATATATATATATATATATATGTTATAGCTTAATCTCCCATCAGCAACATATAATTACATAAATATAATTTATATTTATATCTTCAGATTATATTTAATAGGTAACTGTATGAAATTTTATATAAAAACATCAATTGGTACCTTAAAAAATAAAAAATCAACCTTTTATCATAATATGTCAAAACAGATTGATATAAGAAAAAGCTCTTACACTATCAATATAAAACAACTATACTAGTCTCACAAAGTAGAGTTTGGGAAGGAATGCATATACGCAAGTTTTATCACTATCTTAGAGATAAAGAGGTTATTTTAAGTAGATATTTGATTTAAGATAGAGAGATTGTTTTTAGTGGATGTTCTATTCAAGAAGACAGACAAAGTAGTCCTGAAAAAGAAATTATTGGAACCACAAAAAACAACAAACACTAACAATATAGCAGCTAGTAATAACCAAAATTACAATAATTGAGGTACAAGTAATAAGAGATGGTGAGAAAATTAAAGGAAAAGGAGCTTTTTTTTTATCAATAAGATTTCATATATTAATAATAATAATAATCGAGAGGAGGAATGTATAGGTGCATCCGACGCGGCGTGACCGTTTTTGTCAACTTAGGTCACATCCTGACCCTGGAATAAACTAGGAATATTGTTTGTTAGCCTATTATACATAGTTCCTATAGTGTCTTCTTCAACTTCCTTTTGGACATACACCGAAGGAATTAACAAAATGTTTGGTTCATCAAAAGTTGTCACCTTCATCCCCTCTTTCGCTAGCTTGTCAACCGCTCTATTTTGTTCCCGATACACCTGTCTCGCCTTGGTGACTTCCAGCTTCCCCATCAAGGACCTACAATCATCATCAATATTGTCATGTAGCGTGTTTATTTTATTATTAGCAATCATATTTATAGCTTCTATAGAGTCGGAGTTGATTTCGAGGGGGTGACGCAATGGTACACATATATTTGGAGGCCTCTTCTTATTGATAGAAGTTCAGCAGTAAGGGGGTTAACGTGTGGGATGTGCTCGCTGAAACCTATGAGCCAATGTCCCAAGTGGTTTCTAATCAATCCACCTATGTCGCCATATAAGACCTCGAAAATGACTTAGGTGAAATAGAGCCTAACATAGTTTTCATGATGGTCTAAGGTTCTAAATTAGTCTATAATGTGGTATTGAGGCAGTGTCTAAGAGTTTAGGTGCATTGGAAATCGTCAAGGGACGACTAAGACGTTCGACGACTAAGTCACCTATGTGCCCCAGATGTGGTTCTATGTGTTTACGTGTGATTGATGAGTTATAAGGTTCTTAAATGAGTTATTATAGAATATATAGGCAGTCTGTCATGTTTCGTGAAGTTTTGAGGTCAAACGTCCAAGAACATCCATGACGTTCGAAAGTTTTGCCTTGAAACAACCTTGTGTGTCTAAGCATGTTTAGTCAATTTTTACGTATTCTTTTTGGATTAAATTCATGTGAGGGGTCCTAAACTCGTATACTATCATGTTAGGGTTGTAAACATCCGGTCAAAAATCCCCAAGGACCATCCAAGGGTCCTTGAGGAAGGACCCAAAGTTGGTGCCAAGACTGTCCAAGACAGCCCAACCAACGGATGGCAACCAACACCCAGTGGGTCAGTCGACGCCCCGTTGGTGGTGACTCGTCGATGGAACTTAGGCGTGTGTAAGAGAAGACAAGGACAAGCCTCAGTCCTAGTTCATGGACCAATAGGACGGTCCATTGGACAAGGGACGGGCCGTCGATGGAGCAACCATCGATGGGTCTGTCCCGTGCGTACAGGCCACTTTTAAGTTGAGGGGTGAACTTGTAAATTTACCCCCACGTCCAAATAAGAGTATTTGCAGTTCCTTAAGGGTCTTTTGAGTATTTTAACTATGTTTATAAGAGTAAAACACTTAGAAGATTTCATTCTTCAAAATCAAAACCCAAATCCCTTAGAATTTTCCCTAGAACTCCATTGGAGCCAAAACTCAAGGAAGGTCTTGGATTGGTGGATTGAGTGGATATTATCACCAAATTGAAGAATTAGCTTCATTTAGATATGGTTTTTGATCCTTGAAACTCTCTTCATCAAGGAGCCCAACTTTCAAAGATGTTCTCTAAGGTTTTCAAATATAAATTGTCCAATTTGATGATCTATCTATGAGTTCTTGCATTAATGGTTTTTAAGCATTGATTATGGATTTAATGGTTATTAATTAGAATATTTTAACTTAATTAACCTATGAACCAATGAATTCGATGAATCCTAGTTTTTGACTAAGTTATGGGTTAAGTAATATTGATCTAATGTTTATGAATTCTAGTGTAGTTTTCTATGGGATATTGATTGATGTAATAATTATAGTAAATTGATATCTAGGTTGTATTACATTGACTAATATGTGTTTAATTGACCTATTTTCATTGATTATTGATATAAATTGCATTGAATTATTGGTTATGGTCATGGGTAAGGGTCTTATGATATCAAATTGGATAATTTGGCATTGGATTAAGGTATTGAGAATGGAGTGGTGGTACTATGCCCTATTTCCTTTATTTTATGTTGATTAGACTTCAATTATGTCGTGATTAGTGTGGTCCACCTATGGTGGCGGTGTTATGTGCTTTAGTTGCAATTGATGCGGCCTTGTCGGGGTTATTTCAAGTAATATGATGATCATGGCCTTGTAGGCAACTACTTGAAGCAATGTGGTTATTTGTCTAGTTGATTATGTAAAGTATGATAATATCTACCTACATGATGATTAATGTGAAAGTATATGTGTTCTTCTATTGATGTTATTTAGGTGATCATGTTAGACTATGACTATGGCTTTGTGTGTATAGTCTTAGGGTTGATGTATGTTATTCCTAATTAACTATATGAGTCTATGATGGTCATATTGATGATGATATGACAGTATATTGGATGACTTAAAGAGAATATGGTTATGTCTATGTGTTTCTAGAATGACATGTGATATAAGTTAAAGTAAAGTATGTGGTATCTTGTCTTGGTTGACTTGTGTCCCTTACTTGATGCATGTATGAAATGGTATCTGTGATGTCTTGACTTAGGATGCTAAAGCCTCTTAGTCTTGTATGAATGAATGACATGAGACCTTACATGAAGTTAAGAGTGTTGATATACCGTGGTTTCACGGTATTTTTAATGCTTTTTCCTTAAGTTTAGTGTGTGTCCAAAAGCCTTTTTGTATTAATTTTTATGTAAGTTTCTCTTTATTTGCAGGAAATCTGTCTAAAGATGAACGGGGATGTTTTTTAGCAAGAAATGCAGAAAAGTACCACCTACGGAGCTTGTGACGGTCCGTAGCTGGCATTGTAGTGAAGCTGCTGAAGGAAGACGAGGAAGTCTGACCAAGTGTGGGGTTACGAAGTGAATGACGGACCGTCGTAGCCATGACGGTCCGTCCTGCTGGTTCATCGTGAAGTTCAGAGAAGTAGTCCCAGTACCCAAATTCCAAGAGTTTAAGTGTTATGGAACGGAGACCCTCGACGGACCGTTGTGCCTGTGATGATCCGTCAAACCTTCCGTCGAGGGTAATAAAGAGAGCAGCAGAAGAATTTGCAAAGTATGGGACGACGGAGTCCGTGATGGCCCGTCGTAACCACGATGACCCGTCGCGAGGTCTGTCGACCCAGCCGCGTTTTGACAGATTTCTAGCAAATAGGAGTCCTTCTTTGATTAGGTTTTTGTTTTTATAAATAGTTTGAAAAACCTCGTTTTTGCGGTTAGACTCTTTGTTGGTAAAACACTTTTATGTTAGATTTTTTGTTAGTAGATTATTTTGGATATTACACTTTGGTTTATTACACTTTTCTCTGGAGTTGATTGTTGGTGATTTTTCAATTAATCAAGTAAATTTACGGATTTTATTCTTTCTCATTGAAGTAAGTGCATGAATTCTTATATCATAGATATGAATATTTTGATTATGACTATGGGTAACTAAACTCCATAACTAGGGTTGTGGGAACCATGGGTGAATAATAAGATAAAAATCTAACTAAAATAACAATTCTAGAATAGTGTCTTGCATGTATTGATAATTCTTTCGCTTAGAAGTCTTTTTAACGGACGGTCAACGTTAGAACTCGCCTTAATGCTACTTGTCGGACAAAGGAGGTAGATAATAGGGAAAGAATTATCAAAATAGATTTGGTGTATACTATCTAATAGGATAGTATTGATTGGTACGAGGTAATAACTTAGTCAAATATCGAATACAATGCTTAATATGAGGTAAAGGTAAGGGTTAGTATAGCAACACACGTAGCCGGACCAAGGTGCAAAGTGAAATTTTCTAGATGCCGGACCAAGGACTTAGAAATACATAACTTATCACTTTGCATGCAAGATACTAGGAAAGAATTGTTATAGTTAGAATTATCAAGTTAGGAACCTGTGGGGAACACGTAAACCCTAGTTACTTTTATTAATTGATTAAACTCCAACATTTGAATCTGTTAGGTGTCTACTTTAATCTAGTTAGTTATTTCCATTCATTTAGAAATAAAAACCCCCCTTTTATTGTCCTTGTTTTCCAAGGAAATAATTGACTAAATAGTAGTAATAATAGATTGAAGTTAAGTCTGAACTATTTTCCTCGTTGAAACGATCACAACCTCATTAGTTGGGTTCTTTACTTGATACGACGGATTTACTTCTTATTTGAGAAGTAAGTTTGAGCATTATCAAATTTTGGCGCCGCTGCCGGGAAAGTAGCTTTTAGATTAACTTAAACTTATTACTAAAATTTAAGTCAATATTTTCTTGATCTTACTTTGTTTATTGTTTTTGATTCTTTCAGAACTATCTTCCTTGTATGCCCAATACACGGAGAGGAAGAGAACCCTTGTTTCCCTACGATCACGAATTAGAACGTACACTACGCAACATGAATCGAAACTTGGGTATTAATGATGATGATCCAAACCAGAACATCCCAGCTCGGGTTGATGTTCATGGTCAGTTGTTACCCGATGCTTCTGCTGAAAACCAACAGAGGGGACAAAATACCGCTCCACGGCCCCAGGAATACTACAGAGGCTATGACAATATAGCAGACTCCGATGGGCCACTTGCCTTACCCCCTCTACTACCAGGCCACACCTTTGTGGTAACTAGTAGCCTGATGCAAATGTTAACTGCCAGAGGTTTGTTTTCAGGGCTACCTTCTGAGGATCCACATGCCCATATAGCTAAGGTAAGGGCAGTCTGTAAAAGCTGTGTAGGGAGGCCTGACTTGGAATTGGATGTAATAGGGCTAAGAGTGTTTCCTCTCTCACTGACGGGAGAGGCTGCTATTTGGTTCACTGATCTCCCTTATAACTCAATTTTCACTTAGAACCAACTAAGGGACGTTTTCTTACCACGCTACTACCCAGTCTCCAAGAAACTAAACCACAAAGACAGAGTGAACAACTTTGTGGCACTACCAGGAGAGTCAGTTAGTAGTTCTTATGATAGATTCACCTCATTTTTTAGAAGCGTCCCCAATCACCGTATAGATGATGAGTCACTGAAGGAATACTTCTATCGAGGATAGGATGATAATAATAAATCGGTGTTGGATACTATAGCAGGTGGTTCTTATGGGGAGTGTCCTTATGCTGAGATTGCTGAAAAGTTAGAGAAAATCTCCCGGAACAATAAAGCTTGGAGTACTAGGAAGTCACATACTGGGAGAAACACCTTCGAAGTACAATCCACTCACAACCCAGCCACAGATGAGATTCGTGAAGAGATGGCTCAGATGAGAACTGAGCTTGGGTTGGTATTAAAACATATCACTGGGGGTGCAGAAAAGATAAATGCAGTTAACTACTTGTCTAAACCACCACCACAGAATGATGAATGTTATTATGCGGAGGATTCCTATACAGTAAATAAGCAGACGGGGGGTTTCTGACCGAGTGCCCAAGGCTCAAATCAGGAGAATTGGCGCCAAGGTCAAGGAAACCAAGGTCAGATCTATGGTAACTATAACTGTGAGGGTCATTATGTCAGAGATGGAAACTACAACCGCGACAACAACTTCAACAGGGTAACTATGGTAACAGAAATGATAGGAATGGGCCCTATGTCCCTCGTCAAAATCGTGAAGTTACTCCTAGGGATGGTGGAGATAGTATGGTGCGAGTTGAGGATATGTTGCACAAAATGATGAGGAGGTTCAATGCTAATGATGAGTACATTAAAGAGTTAAGGAGTGATTTAGCGGGTATTGGGCAGAAAGTTGATACACATGCAATATCAATTAAGCAGATTGAGTTGCAAATGGTCCAATTATCTGCGACTGTGAACACACGGCAATCGGACACTCTTCCTAGCAACACTGTCCAAAATCTGAAAAATGACGAACACTGTATGGCAATCACTACTCGGGGTGGTAAGTAGACTATTGACCCACCTATCCCGTCTAAGGAGGAAAAGGTGATAAAAAATAATGATAAGGTGGTAGATGGTAGTGGTGAAGTAGACGATAACACTGTAAAAGATGTTGAAGTACCTATAAAGGTAATTCCCTTGCCTAGACCACCCCCCCCCTTCCCTTAGAGATTAGTGAAAAGACCGAGGATGGTAAATATCGGCGTTTTATAACAATGTTGAAGCAGCTTTCTATCAATGTCCCTTTGGTAGAAGCTCTAGAACAAATGTCCAATTATGCCAAGTTTATGAAAGATCTGGTTACAAAGAAAAGATCGGTCACTTTCGAGGGTGATGATAGAATGCAGCATTGTAGTGCTATTGCTACAAGATCTCTCATACAAAAGAAAGAAGATCCAGGTGTGTTCACTATTCCTTGTACAGTCGGGTCAGTACATTTTGCGAAAGCATTTTATGATCTGGGGGCACGAATAAATCTCATGCCCCTCTCGATTTACAAGAAGTTGGGTTTGGGTGACCCAAAGCCCACTGCGATGCGGCTACTGATGGCCGATCAAACAGTGAAAAGGCCTATAGGTATACCCCACGATGTGCTAGTAAAAGTGGAGTCGTTCATATTTCCAGCAGATTTTGTTATCCGTGATTGTGAAGTCAATTTTGATGTGCCTATTATTCTTGTGAGGCCATTCCTTGCTACGGGTATAGCCTTAGTTGATATGGAAAAAGGGCAGATGAAATTTTGGTTGAACAATGAAGAAGCGAACTTCAACATTTGTAGGTTCATGAGGCAGAGTGGTGATCTCCAATTGGTATCTGCTATATCCTACAAAGAAAAGATAAAGAAGGATTATGACCTAAAAAGTGAAAAACGAGAGTTTATAGTTGGGGATTTGGTGCTTTTAGACAGTTCTAGGTTGCGTTGTCTTCCGGGCAAGCTCAAGTCCAAATGGACTGGACCTTACTTGATTACCCAATTATTCCCTCATGGAGCAATTGAGTTAGAAAACAAGGAGGGAGTGCGGCTTAAGGTGAATGGAGAACGAATAAAACTCTATTTTGGGCATACTGAATCGGCAAATGAAGTGATCGAGGCATACCATCTTGATGAAGGTTGAGTAATCAAGTGTCCTCAGTCGTGTCGTGACGTTAAATCAGGCGCTGGTTGGGAGGCAACCCAATACTTATAGTTTTTCTTTTTAGTAATGATAGCATTTTCTACTAATGGGTTTTTAAATTTGCAGGCACATCACCAGGAAATTCTGCAGAAAATCACTCTGCAGCAGTCACTTGTGGACCATCGACGGCCCATCACGAATGCAATGGACCATCGCATGAATCCTCGTGCCAGGTACGTCTTTCAGTTAATTTCAAAACTAGGGCACACGCAATGGAACTAATGACGGACCGTCGTAATTGCGACGGACCGTCGTCAGGGAGTCGTCGAGCGTACCCGACCCGACCCGGTTGGGAACTTTTAAAAAAAATTCAACCTATAAAACCTCCACCCCTTCATTTGAACGGTTTCTTTCCCTCTTTCTCCCATTCCCTCCCTCTTAAACTTCCCACTTCCTACCTCTCTTTCAACCGATCATTTCCCCAAATTCCCCAATTCCTAAAATCCACTCTTTACTAGTCGGAGTCTGCTGCTGTGGTTCTCTTCTTGATCACCAAGTACCTTCCTCGCTTGTTTTTCTCAAATTTTCAGGTATGTGTCTCTGAGTTCTACCCATTAACATTGCATTTTTGTTTATCAATTAGTATTAGCTTATTTCTTATTGATGGGTTCATTCTTTAAAACAAATTTTGTCTGACCTAGGTTGAGAATCCTCAAAATTGCCTTGTTAAACCTCTAGAAATAGGTGCTTTAGCATTGCTAGTTTACTAGGTATTTGGGTTAGACACATGTAGGTTAAACACTAAAAATTCCATTTGGGTCATAGGGGATGATTGTGGCATCCCTAGTTCTGTCACTAAATGACACAATGAGACCCCGATGACGGACCGTCGTACCCACGACGGACCATCATACCCTCGACGGTCCGTCCTGCATAACCGTCATGACGGTCAGAGACCCCTCTCCTAAGGGTCTCCATACTTTTTCCAAGTGTCCTCTAACGGACACCTACGACGAACCGTCATACCCTCGACGGTCCGTCCTGCACAAACTGTCATGACGGTCAGAGACCCCTCTCCTAAGGGTCCCCATACTTGTTCTAACTGTCCCACGACGGACATAGACGACGGACCGTCATCATGACAACGGTTCGTCCTGCTTATCCGTCTTAACTGTCAGAAACTTTCCTTCAGGGGTCTCCATATAAATATAGTTTAAGTAAGACATGATGGTCCGTCGTACTCACGACGAGCCATCACCTGGTCCGTCGTGTTTCACTGTTACTATAGAAATGTCATTACATCTTAACTCTTTTATTTATTTTGTGTCGTTTTGCTTGTCTTGTTTGGTCCTTCTAGTACTAATATTGATTCCTTACAGGTACTATCTCTAATGGAACCAAAACAAGATCGAGTCTACGCACGTGGGCGATCAAAGTCTGTCGCCCCGTCTGCCCGCCTTGTCATTGGCTCTAATGATGAGCGTGACCCCGAGTATGTGCCCCCAGGCACTTCCACCCCATCCCGAGCTGCACGTGCTGCCAGAGCCACACCCAAAAAGGTGGCATCCGGCGTAGTCACTGCCTCCCAGTCTGATGAGGAGCGCACACTGATCGGCACACCTTCAAGGTCAGCTACTCATGAAGAAGGAGCGTCTGGCTCCTTAGAAGTTTCGTGGTCGGAGAAAGCCTTCGGATCTGCTGAAGTCCCTGAACCCGCCACAGCGGCACAGTCTGCCTCATCTGATGAGGCTGACAGTTCTGAATCCACACCCGGCTCACTGACTCATGCTCGCACCCAGGTTGCCGACCAGCCCAACCGGTGGTGTGTCGACGGGCAGTATCAAGTTTATTCAGACGTAAAGTTTCTGAATGATAAAGGAGTCATGACACGGACCCTTACATTGGAGAGCGGGTCCTTACGGGAAGTCTCCCGACTATGCCAGAGATCCACAATCTCTTTACCAGACACCGACTGGAGTGGACAGCGCGTTTGTTGCCGTTATAGAGAAGAGCTGGTCCGAGAGTTCTACGCCTCCTACGTGGCTACTCTCAGATCAGAAATTGATAGGCGGGCTGCCCCCTCCAAACAGGCCCCACTGGAGCATGTCCGAGTACGTGGCATTCATGTTGATATCTCCCTGCCTTCCATCCGCCGGTATCTATACGGCGAGGATGTTGATGCCAACCGGACCCTCTCACCGCCGAGTTTGAATACCGGTGGCAAATTGTCAAAGATGGCCAATTCTTGTGTGAGCCATCGCTGAGAGAGACCACCAAGAGGTGGATGGCCCTGCACTTGTCTGTTGATGGAGAGGTTGTTGACTGGGTAATCAAGCCGAAGGGAGCCATTAAGAAGACTAACCTGACCTTCACGGCTAAGTTCTTATGGTTGATTGTCCGCCACTGCCTTTCCCCCACAGCCGCTGATGATATAGTCACATGGAATCGTGCAGTTCTGATGGCAGCAATGACAGCCGGATTTGAGGTGGACTTTGCTTGGCTTCTACATGTGGTCATGCACGAGGCGTCTTTTAAGGTCACAACTACTTACCCTTTCCGTGCATGATATTTTCTTTATGAAGGTCCGCAGGTGTGCCCATCTGGCACATTGATCAGCTCAAGACCCCGCTGGGCATTGTTGATATCGGCCTCATCAAGGATGAGGCCAATGAGTAGGCTCCACGCAGAGGGCCCCGTCCAGAGTTGCCTTCACTTGGTGACAATCTGGCTGATACGGTAGCACAGGCTCGCACGGCTACGCAAGCTGCTTCAGAAACCACTGACACTACCTCGGTCGAGTTTATCCCGGGTAGTAGCACTGCCCCGAGCTCTTCTCGCTCAGCCCCTTTCCCCGCTCTGGTCCCGTTAGCTACGGTCCAGAAACTAGAGGCACAGATGGCTACACTTCTGCATCACATCCAGCCTTGGATGCGGAGGTCTATTACTGAGGCAGAGGAGCGCTTGGAGCGGAGAATGGTCCAGCACACAGAGCGGAAGATCGCTGAGGTTCAACAGCGCTTGGACGCTTTTGAGTTGTGGGTGCTACCCTGGTCCGCCCCTCAGGTGGATGTGTCGACCCTTCAGGCTGCGTCGAGAGTCTTCGCGCATACATTGATATGATCGTAGAGGCTAGGGTGCCTGAGTCTGAGGCCCCTTCTGCAGAGCCTGCTGAGGACACAGTGATGGCGGCCTTATTCGCCACTTCTGAGATTCCACCACCTCCCCCTCGAGAGAATGCCCAGAGGCGTAGGGGTCGAGAGGAGGATGAGGCTAGAGCACGGAAGAAGGAGCGCCGTGAGATGGAGGCTGTGAGGAGAGCCTCGCTTGCTGATGAGGAGGCGCGTCGGATGAGGGCTATAGAGTTAGCTGCTGGGGTATCTAGATCCAGAAATGTGGAGATAGCCGGAGGCACTACTGATAGTGTTGTTGCTGATGAAGACACTACTGAGGGTGTCCAGATTACAGAGGTAGTGGGTTCCGGGGAACCGGACCCACCAGCTTGCTGATCGTCAGCGCTTTGCGCCCCAGGTTTGCTTCACCTACCACTCTCGTATTTCAATTATTATTTTTATGCATTGGGGACAATTGCATGTCTTTTTGTTGGGGGTGGGGTAAATGGAAAGTGAGTGCT
>NC_028639.1:11489047-11504964 GCF_001406875.1 Solanum pennellii
ATGTGTGGCTCTAAGCATGACATAGAGATACACCACTGCATGACCCTAAGTCTAAAATTCGAACTAGGTGTCTCATAATCTGGTAGAGTAATGAGATGTCGAGTGAGTGTGAGGAAGATTTGAATAGTCCACTATTTGTACTGAGCTAAAACTTTCCTGGTTAGTCCTGCTAAAAGTAAGCTATAATAACAATTAGGAAAGGATCATAGGCCCTTGTTCAATATAGGCCATTTTTAGCCGAAATAAAATAACAAATGAAATTAATCCTTCTTGATCCAAATGATTTGAGCTTAAACTAGACCTTTCTTTTTCACCTCAACTGATCTTTTCTAGGTTTTAATGTGTTGGTCCTGGTCCCTCCTTGGACATGTACACCTCAGCTTATGCCAAAAGCATAAGTTGAGGGTGGCTAATGCAGTAAACAACCTTTTTATGGCCCTGACCCAACTTTGGGTATTGTGTACTTTGACTCATGGCAAAGCCATGGGTTGAGGGTGGCTATTATGAGGAATGCTCTAGAAAGTGGGGTTGAAAGAACAAAGAGAGAGAAAGAACAAAAGTAGAGTGACTCAAGAATCAGTTGAAAGAAAAGTGAAATAATGAAAAAAAATACAATAAATACAAGCAAGAAAAGAAGAGAGTCACTTACACAAATGAAGAAAGAAGGGAAAATAGCAAGGTGAAAGAATATGAGAAACTGGGCGAAATAAAATGATAAAAAGTGGTATGTTTAGCCGATATGTCAAGGAGGGCAAAAAGTCACTAAAGTATACCTAAATATACCCTACCTGACCCTGAGCCTATGTTACAAGCTAAGAAAGTCCTATCGTGATCCAAAGAGTTGTATAGCAAACTTAAAGCAGTGAAAATAAGGGAAAGCTTATGGCAATACGTATGAATGAGTTGTGAATTTGTTCTGAGAGTGAGTGTTGAAAAGTAATCCTTATACTCAAACTGAAATCATTGTGTGAAAAATGAGGATGTTGTTTTCAAATGAGGACACTAGTTGCAATACCAGAAATATTAGCATCGGTGAGAAATTGAAGAGGATAGGTGTTAGTGCATGGTGAGTCTGTGTCATGGTCTGATTCCACATAATTCAAGCCTAATAGTGATAACATGCATAAATATGATGAGACTGATTGGGATTGATAGCCAAATGATTGTGAAAGATAAAAATGGATACTATTGTACAAAGATTTTGTAGTGAGTCATAGTGCGTCGCTTGAGGACAAACAACGAATTTAAGTTGAGGGTGTTGATATACCGTGGTTTCACGGTATTTTTAATGCTTTTTCCTTAATTTTAGTGTGTGTCCAAAAGCCTTTTTGTATTAATTTTTATGTAAGTTTCTCTTTATTTGCAGGAAATCTGTCTAAAGATGAACGCGGAAGTTTTTGAGCAAGAAATGCAGAAAAGTACCACCTACGGAGCTTGTGATTGTCCGTCGTGCCTGTGACGGTCCGTAGGTGGCATTGTAGTGAAGCTGCTAAAGGAAGATGGGAAAGTCTAACCAAGTGTGGGCTTACAAAGTGCATGACAGACCGTCGTAGCCATGACGGTCCGTCCTGCTGGTTCGTCGTGAAGATCAGAGAAGTAGTCCCAGTACCCAAATTCCAAGAGTTTAAGTGTTATGGAACGGAGACCCTCGACGGACCGTTGTGCCTGTGACGATCCGCCATACCTGACATCGAGGGTAATGAAGAGAGCAGCAGAATAATTTGCAAAGTATGGGACGACGGAGTCCATAACGGCCCGTCATGACCACGACGACCCATCGCGAGGTCTGTCGACCCAGCCGCGTTTTGACAGATTTCCAGCAAATAGGAGTCCTTCTTTGATTAGGTTTTTGTTTTTTATAAATAGTTCGAAAAACCTCATTTTTGGGGTTAGACTCTTTGTTGGTAAAACACTTTTATGTTAGATTCTATGTTAGTAGATTATTTTGGATATTACACTTTGGTTTATTACACTTTTCTCTGGGGTTGATTGTTGGTGATTTTTTCAATTAATCAAGTAAATTTCAGGATTTTATTCTTTCTCATTGAAGTAAGTGCATGAATTCTTATATCATATATATGAATATTGTGATTATGACTATGGGTAACTAAACTCCATAACTAGGGTTGTGGGAACCATGGGTGAATAATAAGATAAAATCAAACTAAAATAACAATTCTAGAATAGTGTCTTGCATGTATTGATAATTCTTTCGCTTAGAAGTCTTTTTAACGGATGGCCAACATTAGAACTCGCCTTAATGCTACTTTTCGGACCAAGGAGGTAGATAATAGGGAAAGAATTATCAACATGGATTTAGTGTATACTATCTAATAGGATAGTATTGATTGGTACGAGGTAATAACTTAGTCAAATATCGAATACGATGCTTAATATGAGGTAAAGGTAAGGGTTAGTATAGCAACACACGTAGCCTGACCAAGGTGCGGAGTGAAATTTTCTAAATGCCGGACCAAGGATTTTGAAATACATAACTTATCACTTTACATGCAAGATACTAGGAAAGAATTGTTATAGTTAGAATTATCAAGTTAGGAACCTGTGGGGAACACGTAAACCCTAATTACTTTTATTAATTGATTAGACTCCAACATTTGAATCTGTTAGGTGTCTACTTTAATCTAGTTAGTTATTTCCATTCATTAAGAAATAAAAACCCCCCTTTTATTGTCTTTGCTTTCCAAGGAAATAATTGATTAAATAGTAGTAATAATAGATTGAAGTTAAGTCTAAACTATTTTCCTCGTGGGAACGATCCCAACCTCATTAGTTGGGTTCTTTACTTGATACGACCGCTTTACTTCTTATTTGAGAAGTAAGTTTGAGCGTTATCAAGGGTACTTTATGTGAAACCATGAACCTAATGGTAAGGTTATGAATGTTGAAGTCG
Organism: Solanum pennellii; assembly: GCF_001406875.1. Lineage (NCBI taxonomy): Eukaryota > Viridiplantae > Streptophyta > Magnoliopsida > Solanales > Solanaceae > Solanum > Solanum pennellii. The sequence continues at coordinate 11,491,959 of NC_028639.1, forward strand.
AAAGTCGTAATGGTATCCTTCAAGTAAAGGAATGATAGACTTAAGGTTAATTAGTTGGAACGGCATCATATTAATCCTTAGGAAAGTCATGATGAGCTTCTTGTCGCCATTGTGAGGTAGCCCTAGTTGACCTTTCTTTGGTATGGTAAATGTGATTGGGTTATGAACTTGATATGGAACTCCTTTATATGAACCTTTAATGTGAATTACTCTATGAGAAGAAAGGCTAGTGAGTGAGTATGGTAAGTGAAGTATTTCTAGTTAAAGAATGAGACTAGATTACAAAGCATGCCCTTCATATTCCTTAACCATGTGCCTACATGGGATGTGTCTAACTTCTACCATTGGCAAGTAGAACACCCTCATTGGAGTAGGTTCGAACTTCAGATCCCATGTCTTCCTATCATGGTCTATGTTAGTTATTGCCTATTCTCATCATAAGGTATACCTATTAGCATTAGAGAAGTTCTATGAAGTTTAGGTGGTGGTAGGGGAGGCTATCTAAACATTGCATAATAGGCTTTGAAGGTGTTAGTTGGAGTTCCTAGATCTTGTCCAAGACCATTACTTGAATGTCTTTTATGTGTTGAATGTCTCCTAAATGACCTAATGAATTTAATGACTTAAGTTAAGAAAGTATGTTAAATGAATAAGTACTTACCTAGAGTAGTTAAGGGTTGTCTAGTAAGGTGTGAAGGGGGCATAGGAACGGTCACTTCGTATCTGAGGAAGGACCCAAAGTTGGTGCCAAGACTGTCCAAGACAGCCCAACCAACGAATGGCAATCGACGCCCAATGGGTCAGTCGACGCCCCGTTGGTGGTGCCTCGTCGATGGACACTTAGTCGTGTGGGCGAGGAAGCCAAGGAAAAGCCTCAGTACCAGACTACGAACCAACAGAACGGTCTGTTGGTCAAGGGACGAGTCGTCGATGGGTTTGTCCATGCGCACAGGCCACTGTTAAGTTGAGGGGTGAACTTGTAATTTCACCCCACGTCCAAATAAGGGTATTGGCAGTTCCTTAAGGTTCTTTTTAGTATTTTAACTATGTTTATAAGCCTAAAACACTTAGAAGATTTCATTCTTTAAATCAAAACCTAAACATTTCCCTAAAACTCCATTGGAGCCAAAACTCAAGGAAGGGCTTGGATTGGAGGATTGAGTGGATATTATTCACTAAATTGAAAAATTAGCTTAATTGAGGTATGGTTTTTAATCCTTGAAACTCACTTCATCAAGGAGCGCAACTTTCAAAGGTTTTCTAACGTTTCAAATATAAATTGTCCAATTTCATGATCTATCTATGAGTTCTTGCTTTAATGTTTTTTAAGCATTGATTATGGATTAAATTGTTATTGAGTAGATGATTTAAATTAATTAACCTATTAAACCATGAATTTGATGAACCCTAGTTTTTTACTAAGTTACTGGTTAAGTAATATTAATCTAATGTTTATGAATTCTAGTGTAGTTTTCTATGGGCTATTGATTGATGTAACAATTATAGTAAATCGATATCTAGGTTGTATTAGATTGATGAATATGTATTTAATTTACCTAGTTTCATTAATTATTGATATAATTGCATTGAATTATTGGTTATGGCCATGGCTAAGGGCCTTATGATATCGAATTGGATGATTTGGCATTGGATTGAGGTATTGAGGATGGAGTTGTGGTAAGCTTCCCTATTTCCTTTATTTTATGTTGATTAGCCTTCAATTATATTGTGATTGGTATGGTCCACTTACGGTGGCGGTGTTATGTGCTTTAGTTGCAATTGATGTGGCCTTGTCGGTGTTATTTTAAGTAATATGATGATCATGGCCTTGTCGGAAACTACTTGAAGCAATGTGGTTATTTGTGTAGTTGATTATGTGAAGTATGATAATATCTACCTACATGATGAGTAATGTGAAAGTATATATGTTATTCTTTCGATGTTATTCAGGTGATCATGTTAGACTATGACTATGGCTTTGTGTGTATAGTCTTGGGGTTTATGTATGTTATTCCTAATTGACTATATGAGTCTATGATGGTCATATTGATGATGATATAATATTGTATAGAATGAGTTAATAAGAATATGGTTATGGCTATGTGTTTTTAGAATGACATGTAATATGAGTTAAAGTGAAGTATGTGGTGTCTTGTTTTGGTTGACTTGTGTCCCTTACTTGATGCATGTATGAAAGTGAATATGTTATGTATTGACTTAGGAAGCTAAAGCCTCTTAGTCTTGTATGAATGAATGACATGATACCTTAAATGAAGTTAAGAGGGTCCTTTATGTGTTATGAATGTTGAAGTCAAAAGTCGTAATGGTATCCTTCATGTAAAGGAATGATAGACTTAAGGTTAATTGGCTGGAATGGCATCATATTAATCCTTATGAAAGTCATGATGAGCTTCTTGTCGCCATTGTGAGGTAGCCCTAGTGGACCTTTCTTTTGTAGGGTAAATGTTATTGTGTAATGAACTTGATATGGAACACATTTATATGAACCTTTAATGTGAATTACTCTATGAGAACAAAGGCTAGAACCGAGTGAGTATGGTAAGAAAAGTATCTATATTTAAAGAATGAGAGTAGATTACAAAGCATGCCCTTCATATTCCTTAAACATGTGCCTACATGGGATGTGTCTAAGTTCTACCATTGGCAAGTAGAACACCCTCATCGGAGTAGGTTAGAACTTCAGATTCCATGTCTTGCTATCATGATCTATGTCGGTTATTGCCTATTCTCATCATACGGAATACCTGTTAGCATTACAGAAGTTCTTGAAGTTTAGGTGGTGGTATGGGACGCTATCTAGACATTGCACAATAGGCTTTGAAGGTGTTAGTTGGGGTTCCCAGATCTTGTCCAAAACCATTACTTGAATGTCCTTTATGTGTTGAATGTCTCCTAAATGAACTAATGAATTTAATGACTTAAGTTAAGAAAGTATGTTAAATAAATAAGTACTTACCTAGAGTAGTTAAGGGTTGTCTAGTTAAGGCATGAAGGGGGCATAGGAATTGTCACTTCGTATCTTACCTAGATGAGTCTTAAGAATGACTCTAGTTAGGGAAGATGTTGAATATGTGGACATGACCTAAACTTAGGTAGTCTTAAGGATTATTGAGGTAGTCTTGAAGAGGTCAATCATGGACGTTATCTTCTTGATTTAATTAAATAAGTCTTTGAATAGCCTTTGGTAAGAGAATGTCATATTATCTATATGTTGTTATGCTAACTGAGTATGATTCTTTCATAGGAAGTCTATAGGATCTCTTAAGTGTGTGTGTTGGATGTCTTATAAGTGTGTATGTTTCTTATTTGAAGTAGTCTTGAGGTCATTTAGGTATGCTTAGGGAGTTTCTATGGGTGGTCTCTCTTTGTGTTGCTTAAGTGAGTCTTAGGATAGCTTTTAGTGAGAAGACTACATACTAGAAAGTTAAAAGGGAAGAGAAAACAGTTCCCTATTACAGTGAAGCAATTCACTGTATAGTGAATATAAGTCACTGTAATGTTGGTTGAAAAATGTCCTAAATTTCTTAAATGTTATCTTATGTGTTTATAAGTTGTCAAATTTTGTTCTTATGATTACAATGTGATTTTTAAATGAAAAGATGCATATTTCTAATAAAATGTCCGTTTTCATGATTTTCATGCATAATGCTATACTTAGTACATGTGGTTGCACTAATCCATGCTTTTAACTATCTCTATAGTTGTTGGTAAGTGAGGAGAATTTGAGAAGCAAGACTTGGATCGTAGCATCATTCAAGTGAAGTTGAAGTATGTCCTCAATTGACTCGAGGGCATATATAGATGTCTTTTATGTCTTCTATTTCAAAGTATTGTAATAGACTAAGTATTTCTATATTAGTATTGTGTATGGCCCGTGTCTCAAAGTACTCTCGTGTCTTAAGTTGATGATATTGAGACTTAGTATTTCCTATGATTTTATATTAAAGAGATTTTAAAGACTATGAAATGTTTTTTGAAAAGTTTTATTTTCGCACTACTTTTCATTATGTATATGCGATGAATGATATGTAAGGGCTTGTATAAGACCTCTGAGAGGTCAAGTACGCCGGTTGCAATTCGAGATTGACCCTAAATTCTAGGGTGTGGTTTCGGGATGTGACACGCCAGGACCTTGGTTATTCTTCACAAAGGCATCTGTGTCAAGCTTGTATGTTCCCAGGTTGGGGGGATCCCACTTGACTTGTTCGATGATTCTGTGGGTTTTGGCAATGGTGTGCTTGCTGATGATCAAGATATGCTCTAAGACATGATTAAGAATTTGTTGACTGTTGTCCTGGGCCTTTTGTTGTCTGAAGGAGTTGTTATTTCTCGTGAGCCATATGTTCCAAAGGTAAAAGGGGATGAGGATGTACCAATCCATACAACGGTTGTAGACTTTGCCTTTCAAGTTGTGCTACTCCTCTATCCAGTTGTCCTCATTCAACTTTCTAGCTATTGTGACCCTCTGATTTCCACACTGTGTTTGAATGGAGTCCCAGAAAATGGTGGAATTGTGGCACTCAAAGAAGATATGGTTAGTGTCTGATAGTGGGTAGCCACAATAGCTGCATTGAGTGTCCTAGTTATAGTGGTGCAGTTCTTGTTGTCAGCTTTTGCAAAAGAGGCAGAGATCATCAGCAAAGAAAATGTGGGATACCTTAGGGCCCATGGTGTGATGGTTATAGGGGTCAAGTGTCCTTCTAATATAGATGCTTCTATATCTCTAGAGAGCCTCTCCATACACGTCTCCTTGTCTGATTCCCCTCGAGGGCTTAAAGAATTTAGTTCTCTTTCCATTGACATGGAATACTATGGAACTACTACTGCAGGACATGATGAAGGTGGTAAGCTTGGGGAAAGGTTTAAGAATTTGAGAGTTTCTTTGATGTATGACCACTCAAGTCTCTCAAAAGTTTTTTACAAATCTATTTTGAGGATCATGCTGAACTTTTAGCCTTTCATCTTTCCAAAATGAGTGATGTACTCCTAAACAATGATGGCCATTGTATGATGCCCTTCTATTGGAGAGAAAACTAGCCTGGCTAGGTCCAGTAATGGTGAACAGGATGGGCTTGATGCGATTGACAATAATCTTGGTTATAAGTTTGTAGATGGTATTACACAATCCAATGGGTCTGTAGCTTTTGAAGGGTAGTAGGATTAGGACAATTAGGAATGAGGCAGAGGAGGGTAGTATCATTGTGGACAGGCATGTTGGAATGATCAAAGACCATTTTACAGAAAGTGATGGTCTTGCTGACTACAAAACTCCAGTATTTTTGATAAAACATGTTGTGCAAAATATCAGGGCAATACCAAGACTTATATGAATGGACAACAAACAACGCATTGTCACCTATAATTATTGTACATTAATATGTGTCCTACACACCCTCCTATCTACGGTCATGTCTTCGATAAGCTGAAATTATGTCATGTCAAATCTAATCACCTCCCCCTCCCACAATATATATTTGGTCTACCTATACCTCTTCTAGAATCATATGTGACCAACCTCTCACACCTCCACACAGGGACATCTTCACATACTCAAACCATCTTATCATCGCACTCTCGCTTTCCGCATCTTGTCCTCCACTAAAATTGCTACCACCATACCTAGATTTGCTTATTTTTATTTGTATCTCTCCTAGGATGCCAACATAATCATCGCAACATCTTCATTTTCCGAAACTTTCATCTTCTAAATGTAAGTGTTCTTGATTGTCAACACTATTCCCCATAAAAAAATTGGCCTAACGACTACTCTATAGAACTTGCCTTTAAGCATTGGTGTTACTTTCTTATCACATAAGACTTCATCAATGAACCCCCATGTCATCCACCTTGCTCTAATACGATGAGTGACATCCTCATCAATCTCCACATTCACTTGAATAATAAACCCAATTAGATACTTGAAACTCTCTCTTTTTTGGAGTACATGTGTATCAAGCCTCACTTCCACATAATCACTGAATTTGAGCTCCAAGTACTTTGTCTTGGCCTTTTCAACCTGAACTCTTTAAAACTCCAGAGTTTGTCTACAAACTTCCAGCCAGCTTAGTGTTTAATCACCACGAGTTTTGTCGACTAGAACTATGTAATTTGAAAATAACAAATATACATCATGACACCTCAGTTTGAATTTGTCTCGTCAATGTATCTATCATTAAGACAAAAAAAAGGGCGACGGGTTGATGTCTGGTGAAATCCTGTCAAAATTAGGAAGTGTTGTGAGCCTTCTTACACAGTTTTTGTTCAAGTTTTGACTCCATCATACATGTTCTTGATCACCCTAGTATACGCCATATACCCCTATCCTCCAAGTAACTCCATAGAACCTTCCTTGGGACTTTGTCGTAATAAAGACTTTTCTAGGTCGATGAAAACATATGTAAGTTCTTATATTTTTCTAATACTACTCCACCTTTCTTCTTACAAAATGAATAGCCTCTATAGTTGAGCGCGGGACATGAATTCAAACTAATTTTCAATAATAGTCAACCCTTCTACAATACCCAGAATCACAACCCCAAGGCATATTCTAAGTTATTTTTAAGCAGTTAATTAATGTACTGCTTTGTACATTTTAAATTAGATTTTTTGATAAAAAAATACAACAATAATAATGTCATGACAAAAGAAAATTCAGTACATCAAATTAAATTAAAAAATATCTTTACATTCAATAAAACTACTGAATGCCATTTGATTTCATCAATAGCAAAATTAGGAGAAAGTAGTAGGAACATTATTGACCCTTTTAAATTCTTTTTATAACAACGGTTTACATTAACACTACAATTCAAACCAGCTTCTGGCTAACTCAAGTATCTCATTAGGTACTTATTCACTCCTGTCAACACAAATATTGAGTAACTTTGTCCGTCTAAACTTGGGCAAAAAATCAGCCAGTTATTTTTATCTGTCTATAATAACCATGTTGAGGGTTCAATGTTCAGCCCCACACATCCCAAAAAGGGGAAGAAGGGACATTAATACAAAAAAATAAAAATCTTTGCCTAAAGAATTCCACGTCTCAGTTTTCGCATTACATTCTTATACTATATGTCAACCCCAAACAAGTTGAGGTCGGCAATATGGATAATCAACAACAATTTTTCCATTGCATTACATTCTTGAACATTTGGAGAAAAAAAACATTATACAAACAAGAGGGTTAATATCTCAACTGAGAGCTTGATACCCCAGAGGTCCTTGAAATGCATCACTTCTTGTACTGTTCTTCCTAATGAAAGAAGGAACCCATGGGAACAGTTTCTCCAGCTCCTTACCTATTGCACTTTGGGTGTACTGCTTATCATTTATCCCAAATTTTGCTCTTTCTATGGCTTCCATTATATCTTCCCTTGACACACAATCAGCCCCTGTAAAACATGCATATAAATGTAATATTGTTATGTCGATGGCTTCAGCCATTCAATCTTGGTTTTGTAAAACAGATGCAATTTTGTTTTTTCTATCAACAACAACATACACAGTGAAATCCCACAAGTGGAGTCTGGAGAGGGTAGAGTGTACGCAAACCTTACCACTAACTCGTGGAGGTAAAGACACTGTTTACGAAAGACTAGGCTCAAGTGCAGCAGATTCAAGTACAAGGAAGAAGAAAACAGTGGGAAAAACATAACAACTTGGGGGCAGTGCAAATCCTACAAGAAAGGACCAAGAACAACAACATACTGTGATAGCCAAAATACAATAAACAACTGACGATTTTGTCATTTCTATCATGGTAAAAGGAAACAGTTCACTATCTCATAAAAGAGCATAAAAAGATAGGTAAGCAGAGGAGAGAAAGAAGGCTTTACACATGCACTAAGTAAATGGAAACAATAGCAAAATTGTATAGGAAGAAGTGCTTGGTTGTAATAGAGAAACATCACAGACCTGCTAATTAGCAGCTCTGATACAGGGGTGGGCAAGTGAGAGAAAATTGATACAATAAAAGGACATGCAAGTATTCACCGGATAATCATCCCAACATTTAAATATCATTTTCCTCATATCCAGACAAAATATAAGCCCCTCATAACTAAGTTTCATCAAAAAGCAAATCACATGCTACTCTATTTGTGATGGGTATTTGCTTCAAGACATGTGATATAACACATTCTCCCAATCATAAGTAGCTACCCAGTGAAGCAAGTTGATGAACTAAATACTCATCAAACAACACTACTAACTTTCATTCCCTTTCTCGCCCTCCTTTTTTTAGTTCTTTTTATTTTGTTTTATTTTTAAGGACACTTGGTACATTTTTACGGTAACACAGATAATTAGCTAGCTACCAATTTTACACATTCGCAAATAACACAAATAAATAGCTAGCTACTAATATCAACCATGAAGAGGCTAAGCACGTGTGAGTGCAACAAAACAGAGGTAATCAGTGCAATATGTCTTGATCTAACCTCTCCGAGCAGCAAGCAAAGCAGCTTCATTGACAATGTTGGCAAGGTCAGCACCTACAAGGCCCTGGGTAAGAGATGCAACCAGGTTACATACAAGCTCCAGGTCCTCCTCAAGGGGAACTTCTCTCAAGTGTACAGCCAGGATCTTTCTCCTTCCATCTTCATCAGGTTCTCCCACTAAGATTTTCCTGGAGAAACGTCCAGGCCGACATAGTGCTGCATCTAGAGCTTCTGGTCTATTAGTAGCAGCAACTACAATGATATTCAAGTCCGATTCAAAGCCATCCATCTCTGTAAGCAACTAAAAAGCAAAAGGGGTTTTAGGACCAAAAAATGCATATTTTAACCATTAGGACAAAAAATTGCATAATTTAACCAACATATATAAGTATCAATTCTAGAGCACAATGTTTCAACTCCTTACTCCTACGTCCTAACTGATTCTACCCCAAAAATTAGACCGATCTTGTATTTGAAGAATAGCCAAAAAAAAATACACTATTTAGTATTGTGTGGCTAACAATCACTTTGTTAGTCAATTTCATCCTGTACAAAATGAGAAAAACTAATGCATAAAACATAAAATTCAATTAAATGGATTAAGAATTATCAGTTTGACCCACATAACCTAAAGTAGATCAACTTTTGGGACACAAGGAGTAATTAGTCAAGTAAAAGACAAAATGGAAACTAAACTCTTAGAAACTTCTGGTTTTTATGAACTCTTAAAAGTCCAAATGCAGAACTAGAACTCCATGAAGAGGTGGACCACGGCAAAACATTTCCCCCTAAAATAGTTCTATATGGAATTAATTGAAGGAGGGGAAGCATCCTAGACTTTGCTGTTCACAGTAGCAGCTTGCCAAGTGAGAGAATGAAGACTGTCGGATCAAGGGAATGAAGGCTATAACATAGAGTTGGAAGCCGTAATTCTGGAACATCCAGAAAAAACCCATTCAAGAAACTAAAGAGGGAGGTCTGGAAGAATATGTAGAATGCCAAAGCATCGAAGTAGTGTTGGAATGAGGGACGAGATTTTAATAGCGAAAACTTACGAAGAGGGGTGCCCAGTAGTGAGCTGGTGTAAAATCAATATGTGCTAGGAGTAAGGCTAGGACATAGACCACCTCTATTGCATTGCATATTTTCCTGTATTGATCCTAGTATCTGTCTACATTTCAATGAAGCATAGCATATTAGAGGCTACAGAAGATAGGTAGGAAAAGGAAAGTAGCTTTGCGAACAACATCATTGTGTCTTTTGGGGATTATTTATGGTGAAAGAACTAGGATATTATATCAGAGCAGCAGGAAAGTTAAAAACGCTCCATTTATATTTTTGGTGTAAAGAGAGAATCCTATGTTGTACAGATTGCTGGGATGATGAATGAAGTGGTTGAGGCCGTTGAGCCACGTACAAAATGTTGACACTATTAAGATATAGGAGGATCATCAACTTCAAGGTAAAATAGAAGCATTTTAGAAGAGAAGACAATTCATTTGCAATCAGTTTATGTCTTGACAATTCTTATAGCAATAACAAGGGCTACAACATTTATTAAATCCAGAATTAGAATTTGCAGTGCAACTCTAAGAAATTTTCAGTTTTAAGAACTATATGATTCAACTGAGTACGGAGCCAAAAGGGCAACAAAATTGTCTAAAAGTTCCAAAAAGGGCAAACAATTTATTCAGGAAACCAAAACGCTAAAGGTGCAGGGGCCCACGTGCCTTCCCCTATACGCCATTAACGGCGTCAACCGATGAAAAGAGGAAGGCACATGATGGCTTTTGCCTTACATTAAAAAAAAAGGTGCCTGATATTATGCGCCTTACAGGTGTTGTCAGACCCCTTTTTCATCTAATTATTTCTCATTCTTGAGTTGCTTTAAGATTCCTTTTTCATTCTTTATTTATTTCAACATTCTTTTTAATTATAGTTATAGTTATTTTAACATTCTTTCCATTTCCATTCTTGTAATTTACACCTTGTTTGGATGGTTGTACTGTATTATTAGTCTAAATACAATGTAATGTTTGTTTTGATTGTTATTTAAATTATATGGTATTTTAAAAACTTTGCCGTATTTGTTCTTAACATTCTTTCCAATTTATTTTTACAGCGCCTTAACTTTTTCATACTTACAATTTATACTAGTTACGGTAGCCCATATTGTGCACGGATCCAATAACATAAAATTTTATAGTAATTGGTTACACTTTTTATAATATCTAAAAAAATATTTAGATTTGAACGTGCTATTATTTTAAAGTCAATTAGAAAACAAACTATAAATTGTTTTTCAAATTTGAAACATAACTCTAAATTAAATTTAGAATGTTCGCGGTCAAATAGTAAGTCAACCGTTTGTCTATAAAATTACGATTCACATTTCATTAATTAGATGAAAAAGGCGTCTGATAGCACCCGTAAGCAAAATGTCAGTCGCCTTTCTTTTTTGAATGCAAGGCACATGCTGTCATGTGTCTTCCTCTTTTTGTCGGTTAATGCCGTTAACGGCATAAAGGGAAGGCACTTGGGCCCCTGCGCCTTTACCCTTTCGGTTTCCTCCATAAATTGTTTGCCCTATTGAAATTTTTGGTCAATTTTGTTTCCCTTTTGGCTCCTGACTCTATATGAACTTACATAACCTGTTCTCATAAAGCAGCACATATATATCACATAACTGGCAATGAAAGACCTAATATGAACATTAATGGAAAAAATATGGCAGCTGCCAAATAAAAGCCTTTTCACAGAAGTAGATATATAATAAGCTGAGGTCAGAGGATCAAGTTTCTCAAATGTTAATACGAATCATCCACAAGTAAACAATGCACAAATAGCAGAAGGATATCAGCAAACTTATGACTCAATCAAGATGCCTTCAGATAAATAAGAGACTCCATCAAAGAGGAGACAGAGCTCTCAGTCTCTATTTTACCTGATTCAAGGTTTGGTCTCTCTCATCATTGAAACTCCTGCCACGCTTTCCTCCGACAGCATCAAGTTCATCAATGAAAATGATTGAAGGAGCATTCTTTCTTGCTACACTGAAAAGGTCTCTAATGCGAGCAGCTCCTCTTCCAACAAACATTTCAACAAATTCACTAGCAGAAACAGAAAAGAAGGGTACTCCAGCTTCTCCTGCCACAGCACGAGCTAGTAAGGTTTTTCCTGTCCCTGGTGGACCTACAAGCAGTACACCTCTTGGTAACTTTGCCCCTAGCTTACTGAAGTTTATAGCTCCTCGCAGGCACAACACTATCTAGAAACAAGAAAAGGGATTGTCAGTCCAACATGGAATGGCACTAGGTGAAATAAGACAGATCCTTTACTAACTTGTACATATGAACTACACAAAACCCTCCTTGACTTCCATGGAAAGAGGAATAATTGGACACCTTATCTTAGGAAATAAATTCAACAGTCTTTAGCCTAATAGACTATCTTTCTTTCTTTTTTATAAGGAAACCTAACAGGTTATTGTATCTAAATCATCTTAAAAGTTACTCACATGATCACTAGAAAACTACAATTCAAGACCAAAGAAAAGGTTGGAAGAGAGAGAGAAGGTCTATCTATGTGGTACAATTAGCAACTTGTAATAATTTTTAGTCATAGTATGGCTGAATTTTAAGGAATATATGCAGGTATACTTTTCTCATCATATAAAGCAGCAAAAAACTGAAAGCTATCAAGTTTGTTGTTATTTCCTAAGCCAGGAACTTCAATTTCTAGTTATTGTTTTAAATCCATCGTGCTTACATTTTTCTCCTCGACTGTTATGAGTTTCTTGTTCAAAATGGTTTTAAGCTTCACTAAAGTTAAGTCCAAGAGGAAGGTACGGCAGAATGTAGGAAACAAACACTGAAGAGAGTAATTATATCTCAGCAGCAGAACACTTGAGAAGGAGAGAAGGATTTCCATGAGTTGGTGCTACTTGTGCAAGAAGTATAGATCTGATACATATCACTTCAAGTCCACTGGACCATTATATTCTCACCATTTAACAAATCACTCGTGTTATAAAGGAGAGTGAAGAAAACAATTATGTGTTGGTTATTACAGACAATATGTAACGACCTGTTTAGTCGTTTTGAGCAGCAGATTTTAATTCTGGAAAATTGGCTGAGGAAACGGACCCCACGACGGAACGTCACAGGCACGACGGACCGTCGCAGGGTCTCGTTTCAGCATACTTAGAATTCTGAAATTGGGTACTGAAAATCGACTCTCTGTAATCTGTGACGGACCTGCAGGACGTGCCGTCACATCCACGACGAGCCGTCGTAAGCTCCCGTTGCAAAACACTTCAACTCTTGAGAAATTGGTACGGGAAACGAGTCTCTGACCGTCAGGACGGAGGTGCAGGACGGACCGTCACAGGTGTGACGGGCCGTCACAGTCCACCTGGATTTTGGGAGGTTGCGACGACCATCGTGACGGACCGTCGCAGGCACGACGGACCGTCACAGGTTGCGCAAGTCCCAGGCAGAATCGGATTTCTTCACACGTTTTAAGGGACGCATTGGACTATTCTTTCC
>NC_028639.1:11511891-11526563 GCF_001406875.1 Solanum pennellii
GGTTTTATTGTCCTCTTTCACACTTAATTATATGTTAATTAGGGTAAAAGAAAGAGGGTTTTGAATAAAAACAAACAGAAAGAACAAAGAGAAAGAGAGGAATCGATCGAGAGGAAGGAATATCAAAGCTTGGGAAATTGCTTGTGGATTCCAATTCTTCGGTGGAGGTAGGTTATGGTTTTTACGATATTCGTAGTGAACTCTTAATAGTGAATGATATGTATTGATAGTATTGTAAACCCTGCTATGTGTTTAATTGTATGCTTGCATGATTGTGATTATGAAATTGTGATAAACTAAGCATGATGAAGTTATTGAATTCTAAATCTTGAAAGAAACCCTAATTCACTGTTAATGATGATGCCTTGAACTTCCGGCATGAACTAGCTTTTTAGTTATTTTTGTTCTTAGACATTCTTAGTTTAGTAATTTGAGATAGACGTTCTTGTGATGATGACTTCCAGATTTTGGGGAATTAATAGATGTTGTTTTGTTTTATTTAATGAGTTTAAGTCTTCCGCATTATTTTCTGTTGATATACGTTAAAATGATAAGGGTTAGATTAGTTGGTTCGCTCACATAGGAGGGAAATTGTGGGTGCCAGTCGCGGCCCCGGTTTTGGGTCGTGACACAATAAGCAGCCGGGAGAACATTGTCGTTGTGTATTTTTGGACAATATGGTCTGAAAGAACTAGGTTGTTGTTTAAGCATGTAGGAAGCCTTAAAAGTAGATCTTTTAAATTTCTTATTCAGTCAACGAAAGAATCTGGCGAAGCCCATATGTTAGTTACCCAAAATGAAATGAAACTGAAAACCATTGTATAACCATGTTAAGATGGACCAACATTACATCCAATACATAGCCAATCAACTCTTCATTAAAGAATGTACACAATATTTCATACGTGAATTCAATTGAGAACGCTCTTACTGGAAATGTGTCACTTGATCATAAGGATTTATAGTTGAACAAAGAGGGAAGCCGATTCTGTTTGAGGTGAGCCATTTCATCAGAAACTAAATGTTTCAAATGTAAGCCTAATAGTCACAAACGTCTAGGTTCCCTTTCTTCTAAAACTACAATAATTGCTTGCTGGATGAAAAAAATAGGTGTTATTTTCTTCAGAGTCGAAGAGCATGGAGATAAAGGATTAGTGTAGAAGGTTAGTAGGTAGCCAAGCAATTTCTCTCTTTTCTGTGGGAGAGCATGGTTATATGTTTGGAGCACCTTAGTTTCTCCCTCTTGTCCTTACCAGTATTATTATTGTTATCATTCTATCATTATCTGATTCTTCAATTTTAGTACTACAGCTGTATCTGTTACTACTTTGGTTATATTTACTATTTTTGTAGTCAGTATTTTTCTTTGCTACAATATTTTCACCACAGCTTCTTTACTCTTGTATTTCTCAAATCTGTTATAAAAATGTTCTTGAGCCGAGTGTCCTTCAGCAGCAACCTCTCTACCCCACCAAAGGTAGGGATAAAGTCTGCATACAACCCCCACCCTCCCCAAACACCACATTTTGGATCACACTGGCTATGTTATTGTTCAATCAAAGTATTAACTAAGCATCTCCTGTTTGAATGCATCACAATTCATCAACTGAAGCAACAAATGACTACTACCAGTTGACAGATGATAAACTCACTATCTCTGAAATTTCAAAACTTAAATACCAATTAAAAGTTACTAAGCAGTTCATAATAATGATTGCTTACCTCCATAAGTTCAACTTTTGCAGCATCCACACCCTCCACATCATTAAAGCCAACCACCTGGTTACTTGGCTTTCTTTTTCTTGCAGGGCTATTGGCAGCAGAAAGTTGACGATAGAGAAGCCACATTATAGGAGTCAAAGGAATCCATAAGGATAACATAGTAATTAATAAGCTCCTAATTGACATAAGTGCTGATTGTGGCGCTGAGCCATACGCTGTTCCCTTTTCCCTCATTAGACTAAGAAGATATCCTTCATCATGATCAATCTTCCTTGTACTAAACTGCCATACGGGGGTAGAACCTTGGGCTTTTGATATTTTACTGAAGACATTCTTGCCACCTTTGTTGCTATCTATATCTTTGCTTTCCTCAGTGATGGTCGTGCTTTCATCGGGAACTAAGGAATTATCTTCCCCTGTCTGAGCATTTTTAAGACTCCACAAGTTCGTATTGTAGTAAATACGGCGTGTGCCTTCCTCAAATTGAACCTTTGACACAGATCCTCCCTGAAGGCTGGAAATCAAGTCTGAATATGGAACAACCTTTGGAGAAGGAGTTGCTGTCAATCTTAGAAACAAATAACACAAGCCCAATATCACAGAAATCAAAGTTGACAGTGCCACTCTTCTTGAGTTCTTCCTCAGAAACTTCCCAAAATCATTTAACATACATATAACAGATACCCTTTTCAACCTTCTTGACAGTAATCTTATCCTTGGTCTCAATCTCAACGAAAACTTCCCACGAATATTATTACTTCCTGTTTTGTTCAAATGGGTTTCTATATCTCCCTTCTCATTTGCCATTGACCTAACCCCATTACTACAATGCAGTAATCTACTTTGAGATTTACAAAACCTATAATTCAATCCCAATAAAGGAACAGAACTTGAGGTAAAACAAGAATTGGATAATGAGCAAGATTGATTCTTTAATCTCCTAAAAGGGTCAGAATTCCCAAAATGAAGCATCCATTTCTTGTACCTAGACTGAGATATACAAAATCTTGAGGTAAAACAAGAATTGGGTAATGAGCAATATTGATTCTTGAAACTTCTTAATGATTCAGAATTTCCAGTATGGGGTTTCCATTTCTTGTGAGTAACTAATAATCTGTCATTTGAAACAAGAGGTAAAGATGCCATTTTTCTACAATATACACATGAGCTGTTCCATGAAACTTGGAAAGAACCTGAACCCAACACTAAAGATTAACAATATATCTGGTTTTGATACTGAAGCTGGAGACTTTTTACGGATTTAGCATTGTAGAGCAACTTCGAGAGAAGATAAGAGAAGATTTTGGGGTTTTCAAAAATTGTTCTACACTGAGAGAATGAGAGGGTATAAGGTGAACCAAAATCTTGGGTTCTTTTGATATTTTCAGAATTTTATTCAATATGGGAATTTTGGGTCATTTTTAGTACCTTTTGCTTTCTTAAATTCATGCTCTTTAATTTTGTTCCAAGTATTTTGAAGTGGTAAAAATTAATTTATCAGAAAAAAGAAAAAATCTGCGGGGCGAAATAAGTATAACACAGAATAGGTTTTATAAAACATAAGAAATTATGCTTCATAATTTATATCCAATTTATGACATTAGATGCATAGGTTCAAATTCAACCTAAAAACTATGTCTTACAAAGTATACTTAGATTTAGAGATTTTACGAAGATTGAAGCATAAGTTTATCTTATTCGGTTCATATAGTATAGGCTATGTTTTACCAGGCATAATTTAATTCCTAATGAGCTTATATTGATATAGGCATAAGTTTCATAAGTTCATTATAGAATTAACAAAGTTATACTTTATGAGATATAACTTATTCAATTAAGTTTTTCTTAACTAGGTAAAAAAAATTCTAAACTTATGTTAGACAAGGCAAACATTTTTATACACTTATGTCTTGTGAAATTATGTCATAATTAAAAATATTTTTATCAAAGTGAATTTTTATTGACTGAATAATAAGACAAAAATTAAAGATCATTTCAAAATAAAGAATATTCATGCAAAAACGTATATTTTCAATAGAAGAACATAAATATCAAATTTTAAGACCATTATTTTACCAGTTGTGGACAGAGTTGATTGTGTTTTTGGAATACACCCTTTGGGACCACTTCAAATACAGAATACTAAAGTTACAAAAATCTACATCTGAAATTTAGAAAATTTAGAAAATTTTGGACAATCTTTATTTGAAGTGTGTTCTTGTCAAAGCCAAACATCACACCTATTTTTGAAGTTGTTTTAGAAAGGTCAAATTTTGGATAGTTTTTTAATGACGTTGTGGTCTTGACATGGTCAAATTTCAGCCATATATTGACCAGCCAAATAGCTTTAGATTTCCTTGAAATTATGATCTTAAGTAAGGCCAAATTTTAGATACCTTTGAGGTCAATTTATATAGATAATGTACCATATAGCCTTAATTATGTTATAAAATAAAGTTAATATATAACTTGAATAGCAAAACTAGAGAAGAATAGATGGAATAATATGACAAGAACAAAGAAAAGAGAAAGAAAAGTAGTAGAAGAAGAGAGATATAAGAAATATGAAGTAGTGCTTATTCTCTTTGTGTGTATTTTTACATTATTATCAATGTCCATTCACAAGCATTATGACTTGGAGTAGTCATAATGCTATAATAATTGTCGCGATCCGAGCATACACTCTGAATGTGATTGACACTTGAGAATCGTTGTTAAGCTCCAAGCGAATTCTTGATATGGCTCACTACTTAGCATAAGATCTACTCAAGAAGATAAAAAACTTTAAATGCATAATTAAAATCAACTCAATTAAATGTCTGAAAATACTTAATAAGGTATAATCGTATAAGTAATAATTTTCAAGATCTCAAAATAGAAAGGAACATAATGAGAAACTCGTCAACTCTAACTATCTATGAAGTCTCTAATACTCAAGATGAATGTCTAGACAAGACCCACGATAACTCAAGACAACTGACCACAAAATAAATGTGAAGTCCCCTGAAATGCAAGGAGGTTTACCAAGCTATCTGAAGTGCAAAGTGATCTCAACGAAAGCATGTTGATGATCCTGAACCTTGTATCTGCATCACAATAGGATGCATGTCGAATGACATCACTAAATTGAATGTACGAGTATGTAATATAGCTAAATAAAAAATAACTAAATGAAAGGACCGCAATAGATATAGATATACTCACTATATGTAAAGAAATAAAGGAGTGAGATCATTAAAACTTTACAAAAATACTTACTCATCTTTGAACTTAACATATTAAGTGATGAAATAAAAATACATTTTTAACTTTGTTTGGGAGATTCTGTAACTGACAATCATCACTATGAGCTATATGATGCTACATTGTATCGCTCGCGTTGTCAGAATTGTCCTATATAGTGTCAGGGTGTACAACCTCTTTAATAAGTGGATCCACCAAGCAATACAAATTCATCTAAAATGTATGAACCTTTAGGCTTTACCCATGTTGGCAAGACATGGTTTATTAGGATTTTGAGTTTTCTGAACTCATCCTCATATCAGTGCTCAATACTACTCCCTATAATATATATGTTCATGCTCAAATGCATAAACATACTCTTTCTATAATTTGAGATGATTTGGTCAATGTATCATCTTAAAAAAACATCTGCATTGAAATATTTTGAACTCAAACTCTTTTTAGAAATCAAAGTTTCTCTTTCTCAATGTAAAAAATATTACATTTGGAAATACTTAGTTCCGTTAATTCTTTCTCAATCATGTATGGAACTCTTCTCAAAACTCATCTCTGCTTTTCGAAATATTAGTTTAAGATCATAATTGGTTGAAAAGGGTTCTCGACAATAACTCCATAAAAGCTCTTGAATTTTCTTCTTGAACTCTGTGATTAGGTTACGCAGAAATTTTCAAAGATAGATGAAGCCTATAGGAACTTCAATAGAGAAGGGGGCGTGGCCACAACTTAAAGGAACACGTCCGAATGAAACAAAGAAGGGATCGACCTAGGCGACCCCTGACTCACTGATAGCACGGGGCGCCAGGCCCCAAACTTCAGAAGCTAACTTAGGGCGCACTACTGGCGCACCGCCCCAAGGCTTGGAGTACTGGGCCAGGTCTGGGCGCACTGTTGGTGCGCTACCTCAAGCCCTCCCCATTGTCCCCGGCAAATTTTCAAGTTGAAATTACGGCCCCAAATTAGTTTAGAATTGTTTCTCCTGAATTCTACTTGTTTCTCAAACCCAAAATCAATACATGAGAACTTTCATACAATTCCTTTTGAAACATAACTGTATTAAATCAATAGGGTTCATATGATACTAAGCCTAAACAACCCTGTAAGATTCACAAAGTAGAAGAATCAAAACCTCAACAGTTAAAGAATTGAATTCAATATCAAAAGTATGAATGGATCCTTTAGACGTAATGATTTCCGACTGAATTGAGATGTAGGGTATGAGGACGAACTGGTCCAACACTGTGATAGCCTTCTTAATTGGAAGAACAATATTGTAGAAGAAACTTGAAGGAAAATCTTGGATGATGAACTCTAACCTTGGCATTTCTTGAAGTTCTTGAGCGTAGAAATTTAGAAGTGAAAGAGAGGGTTGGATTATGAAAATTCATTTTTCTACACGTTTAAGGTAATATATATAACTTCCTAAAGATTTTTAGGACTAAAATACCCTTAAAAATAAATAAAACATGCTGAAAGTTGGAATTTTTTCCAGCAGACAGTGATGTCTGTATTCGAAATATCACCTCTTATCCAGTGAATGACCACCACTAGACTACCAGTTATTCACTATATTTATAGACTTATAGCCTTGGCAATAAGGGTAGATATCTTTTTAAAACCGACAACTTACATAAAAGAAAATGTTATTAATTTATCAAATATTGAGTACACATTTTAGTTTTATCGCCAGGTTATCAATATGGTAGCGGTTAATCTAATACTCATAGAAGATTTTAATCTTTTCTATTTAATAGTTGGATTGGATTATCAATATGGTAGCGGTTAATCTAATACTCATAGCAGATTTTAAACTTTTCTATTTAATAGTTGGATTGAATTTATCTCTTTGATTAAAACATAATGACTATTTTTATTGAAATTAGATGTCACACGTGAACTGCAAAAAGAAAGATGAATGAAAACATTCCTTAGAGCCTGTTTGAATGGACTTAAAAGCTGGTCAAACTGATAAAAGAGTCAATTTTTGATTTATTTGAGTATTTTGTAATTATCGAAGTGACTTATTAAAAGTCAAAAGTGACTTATTTTAAGTCAAAAGCTAAAAGCTGGGTGAGGGATTTTTTATTTAACTTAAGTCATTTGTTGTTATTGTAATAATAATAATAATAATAATAAATTTTTTATTATAATAATAATAATAATAATAATAATTATTATTATTATTATTATTATATTGTTTTTATTATTAATATTGTTATTATTATTATTATATTTTTATTACTATATTTTTATTACTATTATTATTATTATTATCATATTATTATTATTATTATTATTAATTTGTGATGATAAAGAAATATGTAAATAGTAGAAAATATTATTACTTATAGATGTAAAATATAAATTAATTTTGTTTTAATTTTTTTTAAGGATAAAAACCTTAAATTAATCAACTTTTTATCATGTTAACAGCTTTAAGAGTATTTCAAACAATTTAATTTAAAAAAGTGTTTACCAACACTTATTTGCCAAACACATCAACAACTTTTTTTCAACTACAACACATTTATACAAACACATAATTACTTATTTTAAAAATAAGTTTTATCACTTTCAAAATTTTTTTTTAAAAAATTACTTTTTTTAAGCCAATCCAAACGGGCTTTAAAATCAATGCAAGCTTAGCTGAAAAAATAGGATATAAGGGAAGAAAAAGATTTACAAACATTTGACAGCTTCCACCATTAACAAGAAAAAGCATACACTTTCAGTAGACAAATCAATACATATTTCAATATCCATATATAGATGCGATGACATCTACCGTCTATCATATTAATCGCCAAGTCGCCTGCCTCTATGACAAAATTCATGTGCATTTTTTATGGATGGACTTACCTGATAAAATAATTGATGAGCTCGGAAACTAAACCATAGTAAATGAATATGCACTCAAGTTAAGGTAATGTGGTTATCATTGGAACCCCTTTTTCCCTAAACCTTCCGATCCTCTCTTTTCTAGCTTATAACAACTCCCTTCAAGAAAAATTGTAGTATTTTGTTTAGTAAGGTCGAAATTTTCTTGCAGCTCTCAACTGCTGTATCCGTTTCTTGTCCTGCTCAAATTTGCTCTGCAGCACCATGATCTCTGCATATAACAAGCATGTTAGCGGTCATCTGAGAGTAATAACAAGCAAGCAAGCATATTG
The DNA here is from genome assembly GCF_001406875.1 of Solanum pennellii. Lineage (NCBI taxonomy): Eukaryota > Viridiplantae > Streptophyta > Magnoliopsida > Solanales > Solanaceae > Solanum > Solanum pennellii. The sequence goes on from NC_028639.1 coordinate 11,520,024, forward strand.
AGATTCAGTTGCTAGTAGAAAAACAAGAAGAAATCAATTGCATAAAGTGAATGGCCTGCTCGAATGCTACAGAACTGTCAATGCAGAGACTTTTAGGAGAAATCTAGCTAACATGGATTATTGATGGAAAATTTCACACAAATATACAAGTGGGAGTAAATTACTTAACACATAATTCAAGTAAACCAACATCTATTGTCTTCCAAACTCGTGTGACTTGTAACAAAGACCTAATAGCTACCTGCAGGCCGTAAACCAAGATGCACCTTAGCGCTTCCCCCTCTACGCACCCCCATCAACCACTTGATAACCAGTTTCACATAATAGGATGTACTAATTCTGATGGTCTTTTTTTTACTTTGTACAAAACCAGCTGCTTCTTTTTTTTTGAAACTGGTAACTAACCAGCTTCTCTACACCAATTATTCTTGTTTCTCCTATTTGTTTTTAAAATTTTGATTACAAACTAGCTTCAGCTTCTACGTAGTCCGTATTAACATTTGGCTGGAAAAAGCAAGGAAAATAAAAAAGAAACTCTGTATGATATCAGTTCAAGAGATGAAGGAGTAATCTAACATCTTTTGCCAACACAAAATAAAGAAAGAGGGAAAAGGGCAACTGAGAGATGTTTAATGGTCAATTCTCAGTTCTCCTCCCACTTATATGGATCCAAATATTATTTCTCATTCAAACCCTAAAACAAAAGATGATGATTTCTTCCCTAAATCAAAGTTGCCAGCCCAGTATCAATTCTCAACCAGAAAAAAAAAGGTTTTAATATTTGGGAGATATGACAATGACGACTAGAAGAGAGTCGACCAGAAAAACATGGAAAACAAAGAAGGGGACAAGAAACTTCAGACTATTGGGTGCATGGAGGAAAAAGAGTAAGTTGGGGCTTGAGAAAGGAGAGAGATTGTGCCAATTTTCAGATCTACCACTAGGTATCAGATCGCAGATATATGGATGTAAGAGAAGAAGTGTACCTTGACGGAAGATTAAGACAGATTCCACTCATCCTTGAAAAGAAACGATTTCAAGAACAAGCATATATAAGATATAACTCTTTGACACCAAATTAAATCCAAGGTTTTTCTTAGGCGGCTTCAAGTCCCAATTTTTGATGTACTCCAAGAGGTTGTCTCAGGCTCAAACTTGACCATATGCCATGACAAGCACTTTTGAAGCATTCAATATATTGATAAAGATGAACCTCCCTTTTTTCACTTATTTAGATACCAAACAATTCATTCAACGATACAGAATGAGGCATTTGTGGAAACAGTGCAAATACACATGCAGATCAAATTGCTAAAATCATACTTCTCTTACAAGAATCAAATAATAAACAACATAGTGTGTGTTTCAAATAGAAGAAAACGTTTTCCACTTTTCTCATGTTTGATTGCTCAAAATTTTTGGAGAACACTTTTCTAGGAAAACAAGTCCTTAAAAATGAGGAAAATGACCTCCCTAGTGAAAGTAGGGAAAATAAGTTTCATACGTGGTATTTACACACCAACACTCTCCAACACACTCCACCCCACTCCTAACCCCATAGCCCCCATCCCAACCACCTCCACACCTCTAGATGACCATGCAACCACAATAGTTTTTGACTAGATTATATACAAATGTTTTTGGGACAATATTTTCTGCTTATTCACCAAACACGAGAAAATAATTAAGAAACTTACTTGGAAGTCGAAAACATTTTCCTTCATACAAAACACACCCTAACTATAATAGGCCAATTAACACTTTGAAAAGGATAACCCTCTTCATCCCAGATAGTTTTCAACGGGGCGAGGTAAGATAAGAAATAACGGTATACTTGTTCACCCATAAGTTTTTTAATGAGATGTAACATTTGAGAATCTTGCTATTCCCCTTGAATGAAAAAAGTGACCAAGGATAGGAAGTAGATGAAAATGGAGCAAGGGAGTATAAAGAAAATAAAAAATACAATGAGCATACCATTTCTCTTTGCTTCTCTTTTCTGAAACCGGTAGAAATCTAAACCCACATCTTTCTTTTTCTTTTTGTCCATATTATCCATGACTGCAGCTTGGGAAACAGAACCAACTGCAATTCCAGTTTCAGAATCAGTTGTCTTTTTCCTTCCTTTGTGATGTACGACAACAGTCCAGCCATCTTCTGCAGCAAGGGCTTCTTTTTCTTTCCTTTCCTGTATGAACAGAATAAGCCAGATATGAAAGAAAAAATAAGAAGAGACTACTCTCCAGTTCATCAAACAAGAAAACATACATGTTAACCACATATAATGAAAATAAAATCCAACCATCAGATGTATAGAACATGATTGGTTCAGGGCATTAACATTTTTTACATAATGCATCATTCTCTGTCAGTCGAAACATTTCAAGATTACTATGAAACTTTATTCATGATATGAGCAAAATTCTGCAAAAGTTGTCCATTTTCTTTCTAGAAACTGAAGCATTAACCAGCTCTAGACATAATAGAGCTCATAAACATCCTAGCATTCCTCCAAGTACTTCAACAAAATCATTAACAGCAAAAGAACATTCTGGAGAAATGATATACCTGTTCCTTTTTTGCCTCATAAGAAGTAATAAACTCATCAATTCTTTCTTGCAACACCTTCAAACCAGGCCTACTCTGGTAATAATCGAGTACCCACTCTGCAATAAAGGAGATCTCTTCTTAATAAGGAAGCAAAACAATATAACATTACTGGAGTAAGTGGCCATATCAACATTTCCCTGAAAAAATATACAACAGCAGAATAACTTTGCAACTGCAACAAATGATTAGAGTTTCTCCTTGAGATAATTGAGAAGGAAAATCCAACTTCCAATCTCACATGTAGAACTGGAGCCAAGCAACAGGTAAGTGGCAATTTTTCAGGTATATATATGTTCTTACTTCTCATTCCTTTCGAGCAATCCTCATCGCCAGAAGATAGTTCATCAATCTCTTCATCTCCTGCTTGTCCTCTCTTTTCCACCAAGTTGTCCGGCGTTATTGTGAGTGAATGATCCTTCTCTGCAATTTCGACAACATCATTTGGCTTTCCTAGGGGTAAGCAATATGGCACTGACAATATCATGTCTGTTTAACAGTTAGAAAAAATCAGACCAGTAAAATTAATTCCTTTTCTCCTTTGTCTCTGCACAAAAATGGAGATGTCACTTTAAGAGGTGTCTTCCTGAACTCTTAGCTCTTTTAAACTTACAGTAAAAGGAAATACGAGAGAGAGAGAGACAACTGAGACACTAGAAAATCTCTCCTTACCACTTTTCTGATCTGAATCATTGTTAGCCTCAACATAATGATCAACAGTCTCATTCCTCTGTACTTTCTTCTCACTTTTTCTCTTCTTCTTTCTGGATTTCCTTTTCATAGCGGATACATTATTTTCTTGACCAAGTGCATCCTCTCTTTCATTAGATTGATCAATTTCCAAACTTTCAGTTTCATCAAGTCTGACATCTTTCCTTTTCTTCCTCTTTGCAGATTTGTTCTCCTTTTCTCCATCCACATTATCTGATTCATCAAAACTAATCAAAAACCAAAAAAAGATTGCAGCAATTTGATAATCACAGTAAAATTCAAATTGACTTTTATATGTCGATTACCTTTATAATTTGAGAGATGTTGTTCATCTCTTCTTCTAGTTAGCACATGAGCTCTCTTCTTCTTCCTCTTGTTTTCTTCCATTGCCTTAGCCAACTTCTCCTCTTGCATAAAAGGGCACAATCAATATCATTGTTTGGTAGACGTCAAACTAAAAACTGTGATAAGAAAAATTGCGGGGTAAAGGAAGGAGTTCTATAATAAGCTCTCTGCTCTCTACTGGTTCAGCATGATGTATGGGCACCCTACTTCCCAATCTTTGGCTCATTCGACAAATCGCGTTTTACTGTATCTAGGATCCTAATTAAACCCAACGCCATTTCCTTCCATTGAAATTTATGAATCTTGTTATAGTACTACACTAAAAACACTTTCTTGATCACATATTCCCACTCCATATATTTTCTAAGCAATCCGATTCAAATACATAACAAAGACCCTCATAAAAGAAAAACCAAACTTTCAACAGAGATATACAAAAAGTTTCCTTCAAAGAGAAACCTAAGTTGTGCAGACTCTTCATTTTGGATGTTGCACCGATGTCGGATTCTCCAAAAATACACTAGGGAGAATCCAACATCCACCCATTGACATTTTTAAGAGTCAGAACAACATAGGTGAACAGAATAAAAAGATCTCACTCCTCGAGAAGAGAACACCTAAAATTGAAAGTAACCAATCAGTTTGTCGAAGAGAAAAAATGCAAATCAATTTAGAAGCCTAACTGTTTGAGTCATCCATAATTTATGCCCAGCAAGCTTGAAAACTAAAGTAGCTCAGAACAACAAAACAAAAGCATATAAAGTGAAATCCCAGATTATTTGTATGTTCTATATGCACATTCATTCATTCATCATAAAGTCAATGAAAGATGGAAACTTTAACGCAAAACTTTAACATCATTATCAACTGGTATACCAATTATCAAGAAAAAACAGAGTACAGAGGCGGAGAACGGCTGAGGACGGCGGCGGTATGTGAAGAGAAAGAATAAACAGACTTCTTTTAATTTTTTTCTAACAAATTTGTCTTTTTAAGTTTTGTTGAATTTATAAGCCAAAAAAAGAATCTATATTATAACAAATTATTAATTGGGAAACTTACATAAATAAACTGTAATAACAAAATATTTATCATTTATAGCAATAATATTTCATTTTTACTTGATCACTTTTAATTTATTTATAATACAAGTTTAATTCATATTACAAAGAACAATTTTTTTCATATATAATACAAATTTTAATGATAAATAATTCATTTATCACATATTTTAATTCACTTATAATACAATGTGTCAAATTTTTACCAAACAAACATAATATATTTTAAAAATAATTATAATTCATATATATTGCATACATAATTCACTTTTAATACATATGACAGATTTAACATAGGATTGCTATAAATGGTAATAAATAAAAAGTGTTGCTAAAATCAGTAATTATTTATTGAAATGTATCAATTTATGTAATTTTTCCTTATTAATTCAAATTAAATGTGATAACCATAATTTGATTTAATTGTGACCTGTAACAAATTGTTGTCATTTGTATCTCTCCCTAGATTTCTCGCAAGTCTCTCACTCGCCTCTCTCGCTTTTATACAAACACAAATATATACATCGTTTTTGTATAAAGTGAAAGAAAATTGCATATACAAATACATATATTTTCGTCAAATACACTAATGATTTCTCCTGCCCAGTTTTCTTGTCTTTTTCTCTTTTCTCGCTTTATACAAACACAGATTATACAATTGATTCTTTTATATATACCGAAACAGATTATACAATTATTTCTGTTGTATATGAATACCAAAATAAATTATACAATTCTTTCTTTTGTATATGTATAGTGAAATATACATATTAATAGTTATAACAAATATAAAGTTTGTTGTGAAACACAATTATGCAAACTATAGGTATAACATATAAATATGCTTTTTATGTTTGTTGTATGTGAAAGTTGGTCACCAAAAAATAACAATTAATATCACAATATGTGTTTTACTTTCAAACTCACTCAACTTTAATTTTTACTTCTAAAGTCACTTAATTATAAAGGTTTGTTGGAAAGTTATCTCATATTTCATCTGTCCAACAGTAATTATCCAATATTTATTTGGTATAACTATTAAGAAACAAAGAATAACATGTGTAATATTATTATATTATTATTTGACTTTATTAAATTTAATACTTTGAGAAATGTGCTAGATGATAAAAATTATTTAATAGTAAAAATAAAATAGACATAAAGTGTAATTTATCTCTTGATTTTCTAAGTTGGACAAATATTGTTGACCATAATATAGTGGACAACTATTATTGGACGGATGGAGTAATTAGAGTAACACTTGCATGTTTGTTTGTTACATTATAATTACATATGTATTGTTTGAATGTACAATGCGATCATAAGATTATATTAACTTTTAAAAATAATATTTAAATACTAAAATTTTATATTAGACAACTAAGAAACTTTATAAATAAAATTAAGTTAAATATTTAAGATATATTGTCTTAAAAATGTATTAATCAATAAGCATATGCTCTTAACCAATATTATTTAAAAAATGAGTTATTGTGACGACATGTTCCCGTCGTTATAAATAAACCAATAGGAAAGAATTTGGGCAAGAAAACTTTCGAGTAGTAACTTGGAAATTTCCAGCATAGGCTAGACATGGACGGAATCTAAGTCAGGTGAGGTCTACAATAATTCGGTAATGGATGGAGAATTTTTTATGAATTTAATGATTTGAGTGATACTCAAGATGATCAGGAGCATGTACGACTTTACAAAATCGAATTCAGGCGAGTCGAACACCTTTAATTGATCTTAACGTGTGAAATGATGGTTTTACAACGTCAATGTTTGAGGGTGTGTTGTAAGATGGAGACTTGGA
>NC_028639.1:11536563-11541563 GCF_001406875.1 Solanum pennellii
ATTATAATTATTATTATTATTATTATTATTATTATAATTCATATTATTATTATTATTATTATTATTATTATTATTATTATGTAAAGCACAAGTTTCATAAAAATCTTGCGATATATTATTTATTTTGTCCCCTGGTTTATAACAACTTATTTATCGTTATACATCAAAGTTATTGAAAGAACTTTTAAAGAAAGTGATGGTTCTATTACTAAGGCCATCTATCCCCCACAATCTCCGTTTATATTGCCTAATAATATTGGGTTAACTTTTTCAGCTTTTCAAAAATTTATCCAAACTGATGTTGCCCAGATCACTATTAATGAAATTAATAATTTAATTGCTCAAAATAATTATTTGAGTTTATATGTTAAAGTCTTAGGAGAACATATTAGTTCTCTAGACAAAAAATTAGATGAATTAATTATTTTGGTAAAAGAATTTCAAAGGAGTCCTCCAGAAAATATTGCTTCTACTTATAAAACTCCTTTAAATGTTGTACCAACGCATATTCAACGTCCTATTGATACTACTGATTTTAAAGTAAAAACTTTCAGTGATTTAGAAAGTCTTATTGATAAGAAATTTTCTGGTTTAAGTACTAAACCCATTGATTGTACAAATGATATTTTAGACATAAATAAAATTTAAGGACAATTTTCTGAAAATAATAATTTACAAACCTCTGAGATTAATTCTAGAAGGTTTAAATCTGGTTATCATAATCAACAAAAGATTGTCGGTAAAGGTAGCTATGCTACTATCCCTTCTATGATGACTTATTACTATNATGACTTATTACTACCCTCGTCCAACTCCTCAAGATGTCTTAATAGAGGAAAGAGATTGGAATCAAACTAACACGTCATACAGTGGAAATGAGGTTTATGAATGGAATCTGGATGCTTTGACAGATCGACAAGTTTCCATTATGGTACATCGGATGTTGATGTATTCGTCTATTTGCAGGCATACTAATAATAATTCTGATCATGCTACCTGTAAGATGATTATTGCAGGATTTACAGGTCAACTTCGCGGATGATGGGATAATTTTCTATCTCCCGAAGAAAGGTATGCCATAACAAATGCTTATAAAGAAGAGATAAAAAGAGAAATAGTCACTGGTGAAGATGGAAAACCAGCAGAAAAAATAACTAGTCAAAAGACTGAGGATGCAGTTTATACCCTAGTCCTCACAATTTTGGAACATTTTAATGGAAGATTTTCCAACCAGAATGAAACTATTAGAACTCTGCTAAATGGTCTTAAGTGTAGACCCTTAGGAGAATTCAGATGGTATAACGATACCTTCCTAAGCAGGGTTATGGATTTACCAGAAAGTAAAATAAGTTATTGGAAAGACAAATTTATAGATGGCCTTCCTCCCTTATTCTTGGAAAGAGTCAAGAAAACTCTAAGAGGGGATCATACAGAGATTCCTTATGATACTTTAACTTATGGAAAATTAATAGGGACTTGTACTCAGGAAGGATTAAATCTGTGTAATGAGCTTAAGCTAGCTCAACAAATTAAGAGAAATCAAATGTCAGAAAGATCTCAATTGGGAGACTTTTGTGCACAATTTGGTATTGAAGGACCTTCTAATCCCAATCGAAAGATTTTTTCCGAAGAAGATCAAAAGAGAAGATATAAAAAGCGTCATCCTTCAAAATGATATAAGGAAAAGAAGGAAGCAAAGAAAGCTTCTAGGAAGGCAACAAGATTTGCCAGAAACTTCTCTAAAAGAGATTTAAAGAATATCAAATGTTACAAATGTGGAAAATTTGGTCATCTTGCTTCAAATTGCAAGGCAGAAAACTTTAAAGCTTTGGAATTGGATGATTCAACAGAAGAAAAAATTTATGAGCTTTTATACGAATCAGATTCGGGTTCTTCTCGTTATAGTTCAGATTCTTGTAATAGTGATAATGATAAATCTGATGCTACTAATAAGTGTGTCAATTGTACAGGTGATACTTGTGTCTGCGGACAAGATGAATTTTATAAAATTCAGTCTCAAATAGAAGAATCAAATTTAGATAAATTACAGTCTCAATTTACAGACTTCAATCTTCATATGATATCTTCTGATAATGTCATTGAACTTTTAAAAGATGTTTCTAATGAAAATCTTAATAATAAAATTTTGGAAATGGCTTCTTCTCAAACCTCTTCTTCAAAATCTTTTGAAAAACCAAAGAAGAGTGAAACTTTAAATTATAACCCTAGCCCTTATTCTTTGCAGGAAGTCTTTTCTCGTCTTGAAAAGAAAAGGGCAAGATATTGTCAAAACCAGAGATACTTCTCTTGATGATTTGAAACATGAAGTTGAAAACTTAAAAAAAGAGATTAAATCTTTAAAACAAAATCAAATGATTAATAATCATAGAATTTCGCAGTTAGAAAATGAAAAAGACATTTCTTCGGCTCATCTTACTGACAAAGGTAAGGCAGTTGTAGACGAAGAGATAGATGAATCTCTTAGTTCTAAACCTAATAGTTTTCTTGGAATGATGCAGATTGTTACTGCGCATCGTTGGTATATTAATTGTACCATTCTAGTTAATAATGATTTTAAGGTAACTAGTATTGCTATGATTGATAGTGGTGCAGATGTTAGTTGCATTCAGGAAGGATTAATTCCTTCAAGGTTTTTTGAAAAAACAACTCATATTGTTAAATCTGCGTCTAATCATGCTTTAGACATAAAGTATAAGTTGTCTAATACTTGTATTCGTCAGAGTAAAGTCTGTATTCCTCATTTTTTCTTTTTAGTTAAAAATCAATTACATCCTCCGATAATTTTCAGAACTCCTTTTATAAATGCTATCTATCCTTTTTCAAATTTAAATGCAAAAGGTTTTTCGGCGAATTTTAATGGTCATACCATTAATTTTGAATTTATAACTGAACCAATCACTAGAGATATTAACTCTTTAATCCATTTAAAACAAAAACATATTGATTCTTTACAAATGGAAATATATAGCATGAATATTTCAGAATCTATTCGATCAGCTAAAATACAAGAAAAAATTAAATTGATTTCTGGGAAAATGGCAGCTGACATTTGTGCAGACCATCAAAGTGCTTTTTGGGACAGGAAAAAGCATATTGTTACCCTGCCATATGAAGATAATTTTTCTGAAAATGATATTCCCACTAAATCTCGCCCCTGCCAAATGAATGCTGAATTAGTGGATTTTTGTAAAAAAGAAATTGATAATTTATTNTTACTGACAAAGGTAAGGCAGTTGTAGACGAAGAGATAGATGAATCTCTTAGTTCTAAACCTAATAGTTTTCTTGGAATGATGCAGATTGTTACTGCGCATCGTTGGTATATTAATTGTACCATTCTAGTTAATAATGATTTTAAGGTAACTAGTATTGCTATGATTGATAGTGGTGCAGATGTTAGTTGCATTCAGGAAGGATTAATTCCTTCAAGGTTTTTTGAAAAAACAACTCATATTGTTAAATCTGCGTCTAATCATGCTTTAGACATAAAGTATAAGTTGTCTAATACTTGTATTCGTCAGAGTAAAGTCTGTATTCCTCATTTTTTCTTTTTAGTTAAAAATCAATTACATCCTCCGATAATTTTCAGAACTCCTTTTATAAATGCTATCTATCCTTTTTCAAATTTAAATGCAAAAGGTTTTTCGGCGAATTTTAATGGTCATACCATTAATTTTGAATTTATAACTGAACCAATCACTAGAGATATTAACTCTTTAATCCATTTAAAACAAAAACATATTGATTCTTTACAAATGGAAATATATAGCATGAATATTTCAGAATCTATTCGATCAGCTAAAATACAAGAAAAAATTAAATTGATTTCTGGGAAAATGGCAGCTGACATTTGTGCAGACCATCAAAGTGCTTTTTGGGACAGGAAAAAGCATATTGTTACCCTGCCATATGAAGATAATTTTTCTGAAAATGATATTCCCACTAAATCTCGCCCCTGCCAAATGAATGCTGAATTAGTGGATTTTTGTAAAAAAGAAATTGATAATTTATTACAGAAAGGATTAATAAAGCCTTCAAAATCTCCTTGGTCTTGTACTGCTTTTTATGTAAATAAAGCTGCAGAACAAGAAAGAGGTGTTCCCAGGTTAGTTATAAACTATAAACCTTTAAACAAAAATTTAAAATGGATTAGATATCCTATTCCAAATAAAAAAGATCTTTTATCAAGGTTATATGATGCTAATATATTTTCTAAATTTGATTTAAAGTCAGGATATTGGTAAATTCAGATTTTTAAGGAACATACTTATCGAACTGCTTTCAATGTTCCTTTTGGCCAATATGAATGGAATGTTATGCCATTCGGTTTGAAAAACGCGCCATCTGAATTTCAGAAGATTATGAATGATATTTTTAATCCATATATGGATTTTATAATTGTTTATATTGATGATATTTTAGTTTATTCAAAAGCCCTTGAATCTCATATTATGCATCTTGAGATCTTCAAGAAAATTGTTATACATAATGATTTAGTTATCTCTAAATTAAAAATGAGTTTATTTCAAACTGATGTTCGATTTCTAGGACATCAAATTTGTCAAGGGAAAATTACTCCTATTCAGAGATCTATTGATTTTGCGTCAAAGTTTCCTGATATTATAACAGACAGGACTATGTTACAAAGATTTTTGGGAAGTTTAAATTACATTTCCCCTTTTTATAAAAATCTTTCTAAAGATCTTGCACATTTGACAGATAGATTAAAAAAGGGTAATAAATGCCCTTGAAATGAGAATCTTACTACGCTTGTCAAAAACATTAAACAAAGGATTAAAACCTTACCTTGTTTAACTGTTGCTAACCCAGTATGGACCAAAATTATTGAAACTGATGCCTCAAATATTGGTTATGGAGGGATTGTTAAACAAGTTAACCCTCATGATAAACATGAATATCTTATTCGTTTTCATTCAGGTAAATGGACTGAAGCCCAGCGCAAATATGCGACTATAGCAC
>NC_028639.1:11546563-11553817 GCF_001406875.1 Solanum pennellii
ATTAAGATCTTGTCTTATCGATTATTGGTTTACATGTTGTTGATCGTTATTAGTTCATTTATAATTTTAACAGTTCAAATTTGGCAACAAAAACATTGAAAATCAGTTAGAAATAAGGTGAAAAACCAAATGAAACATGCTCATGAATTTATGAATGACATCTTGCTCAAAAACAAACTCTAAGTCGAGGATTTATATACAAAATGCTATAAACATAATTATGTAATTTACTATCGGGTATCGGTTAATCCATTAAGAACAAATCTCAAACCTATAAAGAATTGATAACCCGATAACAAAAAAAATCATAGTTGCTGAATAAATAATCAATTATAGATAAATCAATAACTTTTTACAGCTCAGATTATCGGTTGTAGTTCGATTTTGAACTTCCCTAGGGGTAAGAAGTACAACCTCCAACTAGGGAATATGGAGACACTAGTTCCGCTCCCATTGTTTTTCTTTCTTCTCCTTTCATGTCTTTCTTTCTTTAATATAATTGCTTGGGACCTTTTTTTCTTATTAGTTCATGCTGATTCTTTTGAAAAAAAAGAAGGTAAAGAAAACAGAAAGATGATACTTTAGAACTCAGGTATTTATTGTTTATTTTATTTTTATTTTTTTAGAAGAAAAAATTCGAGGTAGAGGAAGGTGAAATGAGGAGTGATTATAATGTGGGAAATTGAATTCTTATCAACAAGGTAAAAAATTTAGATAGTCAACTAACTGAGTTATTAAGATTCACATTGAAATACTTATTATGTCTTTGTTTTGAGAATTTAAATATGCATCTACAAAGAATCTATACTTTTTATGAAAAATATTGTTTTGTTACAAAATCAAGATCATAATATAATAGAAAGAGAAGAAGACAAGAGAAGTAAGATGGGAGAGAGAACTTTTCTTGTTATTCAAGTATCTCATACAATGGTGAATGATATCTCTATTTATAGGTAGAGAAATCAATCCAAAGGTGACCGTGTCTAATGTCAAATTAGCAGTTATATTCTTATCCCAAAAGGGTTCATATCACCTTGGGAATACATATCCATGATAAGGATAGTTACCATGGAAATTAAATGTACATCCATGATAAGCATAAATATATGAATTATCTTTATAGACAATTCACTTAGTTCAATGGGTTTATAACACTCCCCCTTGGATGTCCATAGATAATGTGCATTGTTAAAGCCTTACTAGAAAAAAGCACGTGGGAAAAAATTCTAGTGAAGGAAAAGGAGTACACATATCTTTTGATACACATTATTTGTTGCCTCATAATTTTCAGTTGTTAATCATCTCTACCCCTAATGTTAGAACATCTAACATTCATCTTATTTGGGAATTCATCTTTTTGCGTGCTGGGCAATTAAAATCATAAACAGACATTCAACATTTTAGATGAAAATTATTTGGTTTCTAACCCTGAACCAATTATGATGGGGAAATCTTGTTGGCTTGATGCATACATGTGTTGCCACATGTTAAATAAATTTATCTCATACTAAATATTATTTGAGATTTTTGTTCTCATACCCATGGTTTAGCTATAATTGGAGACATACAATTTCTTCTTAACCAACCAGCATTATCAATATAATTTTATTGTTTGGAACTATACTCTTATTTAACAATTCGAGAAAACAACCTTACAAATAACAATTTTTGTAAGTTGACAATAAAACTCATGTTACCATTGCATAGATGCATCGATCATATAGTTGTAAATGATCCACATGGCAGGTGAACGGGTCCATATTCACCTTTTTATATGTTTAAAAAATTTCAGGGGATTACAATCCCAACCTTAGTTGGTACAATGATCATTTTATCAAGAGAACAAGCAACACAAGAGAATTCTTGAAGAATCTTTTATTTCTTCATCATATAAACCACATGAATTCTCACTTACATTTGCATCACATTTAATCAGAATGGTCAACCAGTCATACCAACTGATCTTTATTTCAGTACACTTATATTTAATTTTTGCATGTGATTTCATTAGCATGTTCATGTTTCTGTGCAACAAATAAAAGAAAAAAAATGGGTAATCTTTTACATAATTATTTATAACCCGCTTTGGTTGTAGTAATATGAAGATAATAAATCTTTTCACAATTTATAGTCTCAATATTTATTTTTAATTCATCTGAAACTTAAAAGTTTCTTTTGAGACTTACTACAACCCCAATATTGTTCCTCTAGTTATAACACAACTCGTTAGATTTTGCAATTTATTTTGTTTACTATCACATATTCCATGACACCATCCATATGGTGAACATCTCTTTTAAGGAGAAAAATATTATTATTGTCATGGTCAAAATTATTACGAGCAAGACATGTTTCTTGCTTTAATTTTGTTGTACTATAGGTACACAACCAACGGCAATTTTGTATAGCCACACAATAATGGCCATAACCTTTATAGGCAAGAATTATTTCTTTCTTTTGCCCTTTCGGCAGTTCACAATAAACATACCACAATATTTATGACGTATAAACGTACACGACCATTGGTCATTCCAATCAAATAAAATTTGTTTATTTCTCTCAAACCTCCGTAGATGTGAGTTGTGGCATATTTCCAACTATAAGTGAATATGTTCTTATTCATATTTTTCCTTCATATCTTGTCACATTCACTTTTAAGAACGGGCAAATATATACATGCTTATTACAAGTCACAATGTTAGGACCCTCAAAATTAAATAGGATGAACTAGAGCCTCACATGAGTTTTATGAGTCAATAACTTTTAAATAATATGAGAAACACCTTTTAATAGTTGGTTTAAAGAGTTTCAAGGTAAAACGTTAAAGGATGACCAAGATGTCCAGAAACTAGTTTTTTGTGTGCTTGTGTGTCCTAGTATGTTTGCCTTGTTTTGAAGTGTCGTTTGGAGTCTAAAATAATGGGAGATGACCCTAGTATCTATATGGTCATGTTTAGGGTCAAATAGTCTGAGTACGACTCCCCAAATACCACCCTACGGGTCCTTGAGAAGGACCCAAGCGTTGGTTAAAAGCTGCCAAGACATCCTTGAACCACAAACGTGGTTGACGCCTCGTCAAAGGTTTAACGCCCCATCAAAAGGGAGAGTGGATCCTCACTTAGCCGTGGGAGCTTAGCCCCCAAATGAGGGAGTCTCAAACAAAAACGATGGAGGACAGGACGGTCTATCAACTAGTTGATGCCCCGTCAATGTCCACTTACAACACTGCCAAAGTCACGGCCAGCCAAGGGGTGAATTGTTAAATTCACCCCCACGTTCTAATTAAAAGATGGACAATGATGGTTAAAACATAGAAACACCAAATTAGTATTCATTCTTCAAATTAAATTCTTCCCTCCCAAATTAGATTCTCTCAAAACTCCATTGGAGGCCAAGATAAAGATCAAGCTGGGAGATGAGTTTCCAACTGATTTCTTCATCAATGTTCGTGGGTCTTTAATAAATAAGGTATGGTAACTCGTGATCCTTAGATAACCTTTCATTAAAAAAATTCAATCAATGATTTTCAAAAGAGCTTCTATGATTAAATTATCCAATTTCCAATCTAAACATGGGTTCATTGTCAAATTGTTTTCGAAGACATTGGAATGCTGAATTGATATTTCATCAAGGTTTTTCAGGTGATTTTCAATGTAATTCCTTAAACAACCCATGATCTCCCTAATCTCTCAATTTTAGCCTATAAAGTGGGTTTTGTGATCTTAATTGGATGTTAATGGAATTATGCTTAGATTGTGATGTATTATTGAATGTTATTACTATCTTTAGCTATTGATTATGAATTAATGAGGATTGATCTATGATTTATCATGGCTTGGAGAATTGGTAAGCTGACTTAACTTCTAGTCTATAGTATTGGAATTGATGTTGTATGGTTTGGTCCACTTATGGTGGCAATGTTTACTTCTTGTCTATCTATACATTTTGTGATCATGGACTTGAGGGCATTAGCTTTAAAGTAAATTATTATTATGACGATCATGGGTATGAAGGTTATGTATATAGCCCTTAATGTTAGTATCATGATTAAGGTATATTGATAATGTGAAGTATAATGTGAATGATGATGTAAGGGATAAGGTTTGGTCTACATGGTTGATTATGTTAAGTACTATTGTGGAATAATCCTTACCTAAATGATTCCTATATGAATGTGTGATTTCACATATGTTAGGAGTTGTCTATTTAATGTTGAATATGGTTATGTTGAATATGATGAAGTGTGGGTGTGTGGTCTAGGATCCCTAAAGGCTTTATATGTGAGTTGTTCATGACTTGTGTATATTTTAAATGTGTTGTGATCCCTTGAAGGGAGGTTCCCTTAATAACAATGTTGTTGCTATTAAGTCATTATGAGGACATATATGTACACACACTCCATACATAACTAAGAATATGATATGTTTATGGAGTTGATTGAAAAGATAATTTGCATGTGCACCTTTGTATCTTATTATGCATGAAAAGTATATGATTTGTAAAGTATTAACTTGTGTTGTATCAAGGTGTTTATGTGTAATTCTTTCTCACATATGTACACACACATGAATGTATGAATGAAGAAGGTTAATGATAATCTAGTGAAGAAGCGTCTCTTGAAATGTTTTCTCAATTATGAATGCTTTGATTATGTGAAAGGACATTCTCACATGATGTTGGGTTTTGATGAAAGAAAATTCTCATCATATAACCTATAAGCTATGTACATGTTATATAAGGGGTTAATCCCCTAAGGGCTATCTTATGAACTAATGTTTAAGAAAGACTTAAAGGCTCTTCACTAAAGGGAATTTAGCTTAGCGCTGAGTAAACTTGACAATGAGAGGTGTTCCTTAACAAAGGAAGGGAGTTTCACACTATGTTCTCTCATGAGGTGGAAACTACAATGCGAATTAGCATAAAGAGGGTTTCTAGTAACAACCTTTTAGTTCCTTAACTATGTTACCCCATAGGAACCTTAGTAAGTGGATCCACCTAGATGCTATATGAATGTATATACGCTACCTTGGAAAGTAGGACACCATCCTTTCAGTGTGAGGGGCTGACACCAGATTCCATGTAGCTCACATGTTTTATGTCGGTTATGACAAATTTTCCCGAATGTTAAAATGAACGAATGGAAATAAGAAGATGAACACTAACTAGGACTACATAAGAGATGTTAGTGTAGGTAAGGAATGCGACTTTACCTATGCATTCCACAAGTAGGTCTTGTGGGAAATTCTAGGATGGGTTCTTTATATATATGTATATATCATATGTATGACCTTACGATGTTAACATACTTGTTATAACTAATATACATGATGTTGGTCTTATTTGAGATACATGATGATGGATCCACTTAGTATATATGTTATTGGCTATACTTGTCATGATGATGTATGAGGTAAAAGGGCAATGGTTGTGATCTCCTTGTTAGTTTACTTGGTATGTGTGAGGTTATGGGGCTTCACATATATGTTGTACTAGTGACTTAGATTAGGGTTATGAGTAAGGTCTTATGATGTGTTGATGAAATGAACTCTAAATATGCAATGTTGACTATGGTTTCTTTATGGTGATATGTTCTGTATGGACTTATATGTTGTCTTGAGATGTGAATAAAGACTAAATGGGTTATGACTATGACATAATAAATTATTGAGTCCTTATATGAGGTCTTTGAAGTATGTGGGTCTTATGTCTAAGGTTAAATGCATTTGTTGTATCTTATTGAATGTGATGTGCCTAGTATAGGGTGACTTCCTAGGAAAACTTGGTGTGAATAGTATTATGGAATGCTACTTGCACATTGCACTAGTGTAATTTGGGGTTCTCTTAGGTGATGGTTCTTACGTGAAGGTTGTGTCTTATTATGTGCTTATGTCTTTATGAATGTATGTGCATGAATTTGTGAAGGTTGTATGAATTCTCACCCTTGGTGACCTTAAGTTATACTTTGGTATGATTAGTGAAATGGGACACTATTCATGCATTATATTAGGTATTACTTAAGGGTTTCTTTAGGTAAAGGAGTTAAGGTAAAAAGGAAAGGTAATGAATTGGAGATATTGAATGCGTCTTAAATGTGATAAATGGCTTTATGTGTGGTTGTGAATGGTATCCATGTCTAATATTATGTATGTGAACTATATTTTGCTTATTGTATTAAATGTTCATGAAGTTTCTCTAAAAGACATGCTGTATGATTTTCAACTAAATGTCCTTTTTAAAGCATGTTTTTGCATTGTTATCATACTTTGTGCATTCTTGTACTAATACCATTCTTCTTCATCTTTTTACACCAAGTATAGGTGGTGATGGCTAAAGGATATTTCCTAGAATGAAGAGATTGGATTATTATTTCCAAGTTTGAGTGTGTCCTTAATGATTAAACGACCTTCATGTCAAGATTTTACATAAGTTCATGTAATAGTGTACAAATATTCTTTTGTATTGTAAGAGTCGTGTCCCTATTCTATAAAAGTCGTGTCTAAGATGGCAACACAAGACTTAGCGTCCTAACTATGTATTAATGATTTTTAAATGAAATGATTTTTTACCCTTGTGTTATATTAGGAAAATTTTTAATTCCACATTAATTTTATGACAATGCGATGAATGCATGCTAAGGGCTCGTATAAGACCTTCGAGAGGTCAAGTACGTCGTGTTGCTTCTAGGGGGTACTTCCTGGTCATAACAAACTTGGTAAGAGCATCAGGTTATAAAAATGGTCTTAGGGTTCAAAGTCTCATAATGCCACGTCTAGTAGAGTCTTGTTCATCGGTGAGAGTCGCGACACATATGTGAGCGAGAGGCTATTGGACAATAGAAGTTTCACTTTCTTCATCACTCTTGTGTTGCGCCATAGAGCTTAACTCTATATGATCTCTCTCTTATGTCCATTGTCCGGTAGTCTTCTAGATGTCATTGCTTGGAAGGGGTGATGTCTCAAGGCTTGAGGGAGAAAAAGGTGAGTTTTGATGCTTATTATGGTTTTCTGACTAGATGATATATGTGAAGGTGTATGGAAGATTTTGATGTGATGGAAATTATGGATTTATCTTACCTATGAGACATTGCATTATATTGGGAAGTTATGTTGTAATGTAGTTCTAGCATGATAAGAGTTGTTATGGTTGAATTAAATCCTTTTCTGAATGATGGGTTAATTTATGGTTATGTGCAATGATAGTAGGAAATTATGGAGTAAACTTGAGGAGTTATGATGGTTTGTGATATATATATAT
>NC_028639.1:11554395-11563989 GCF_001406875.1 Solanum pennellii
TATATATATATATATATATATATATATATAGTAAGAGTTGAAAGTTGCCCTTTTTATATGAGTAATGCTTTATAGTTGTCCTTGTGTGGAAAAATCCGTATGACTAATTGATTACTTCCCATATGAACCTAGCCTAAGAGTGAAAAAAGGGAAGAAGGGGTTTTATTACATGAGTTGGGATTGTGTTTTGCTCTAAGGTTGACTTAGAAGGTTGCATGTACCCCTTAGTTCGTGGGAAGGAGAAGAGAATAGATGTTGACCAACTTTAAAGAGGTCAATTATCTTGTAAGATTGATCTCAAGTATGGTCATTTGAAGAGAGTGCTTAGATAATACCTAGGCATGGTTGGTTGGAAAATTCCACCGTCTAGATGTTGTCTTGCTCCAATTTTAGGAGAAAAAGAAAGAGGTTTTCATGGTCAAAACTCTTCTAAGTTCCCCTAAGGATTTACCTAGAGAGGGTGGTTACCCCTAAGTCTCTACAAAAGTGGTAGTGGATCTTAAGAATTCCAGCATGTGTTTTATGCTTCGATAGAATCCGGGATTTCTATAGTCCTAAGTTAGAGGGAGATTCCATAAAGACTATAGATGAACTACCAAAGTGATGAACCTTGTAGGATTAAATGCGGAACTACTTACCTTTTTATGACTTGGTGGTAGAATTCGATGAAATTATAGAGTTACCCTTAGTATTTTTTGGGGTAGTTAAGGCCTCATGTGGTTAGATAGTATAACCCAACTTGAATTCTTATGAGTTTCTTTTAGGTGATGGACTTAGAGAAATAGTGGTGCTTAAGTTGTACCTAAGGATGTTGAGAGGGTGGGAGTGAAATCTTCAATGGTGTGAGAATCATATTATGTTAAGAGCATGGAGGTGTAGTCTTGACTTGCTTCAACTTTCGAATGTAAGGGTATGATGTGATATAGAGTTGATTAAGTACACTCCAAGTGGGGAATAATGTGCCTAGATGGTAAGGCTTTGAGTGCCCTTAATATTCCTACATTGAGCTTCCTTAAGTTTTTCTACGATGAGAACCACTTTGGGTGATGGAGGTGAAGTTGAGTCACTTAGATACTCATTTTGGATTACTTGAAATTCTCACCTAATGGAGTGTAGCGAAGATTTAGTGAGGAATGGTTCCTCCTTTAGAGTGAAATGAGGCTATGTTTAAAAAAGAGTTTGCATGAGCATGATCCCAAGAGGGGGATGATATGCTTGATTAGTAAGATTAGTAAGTTAAAGTCCTCTTGGAGGAGATAAGTTGCTTTCTGATGGGTTTACCCTTAGTGGCGTATGATGAGTTGAGTAGTAAGGTTGATGATATCCGATCTTTTCCTTCAATTATTACTCAATCTTGAGACCAAAGAGTTCCTAATAGCTTGTCCATGTAGTGGAGTCTTGCATATGAGTATAAGTTGCATTCTCTTTATATGTTATGCATGACCTAGATGACACTATGTTATGCATGTGTTGAAAGACTTATTTCATGTAAACTGATTTTTGGTAAGTTACATGTTTCTCATGTTGTTATGCATCTTACTATGGTGAATATACATTTGACTTAATGATATGGTTTGATGAACATATTTGATTACACTTTTGATGTGATTGTATTTTGGCCCCACATTAATATGTGGAGCTTTCTTTAAAATGAGAAAAGATAAATTCCCTTTGAAGATATGTACTTTTATGTTGGTCGGGAATGTTGATATAGGCTCACTCTTGAGAAGTGATGGTGCATATAGCTAATATTATTGATTTGTGCCTATGAATTATAATCTTTACCTAAATGATGCATGTTCATGAAAACTAGTGTTATGCAAGAAACTGAAATTTCGTCAAATAACTTCCTAATGTTGTGATGTGTTTGGAGTGATCTACCATTTTGAATTCATGAGAAAGGATAAATATTTATGATTTTGTTATAATCTGAGAATTTCTCCTTAAATGAATTGAACTTTGTGAAATGCTTGCATATGATCTTTATGATGGCATGTGAGTATGTTAAGGAGAAGGTAGTTCGTCCTTGAACATAACTAAGCTTGTTGATGTCATGCATGTCCTTGATGGTATGATGTCTACATGATAAGGTTTGTAGTTGATCTACATTAATTGTGATTTATGTACATTTAGTATGAGTTACTTATTTATCTTATGAGTGATCATTTCATGATTAGGAGAAGGTAGTTCCTCATATGAACATTAGAAATGTTTATGTGTGTGATGCATTAGGAGTTGGTGGATGAAGTTTATACTTGCTTGTGTTGCATTGAGTGCATAATGATATGAAGTTGGTATTCCTTGTAAGTTTGGTGCATTGACTATTATTTGGTATTATGTTGTGTGTTGTGAGTTGCTAATTGGGTCATGGAATCCTGATAGTGTTTTAAGTGTCATTCGAGGAGGAATGTTCCCAAGTGGGGATATTGTTAGGACCCTCAAAATGAACTAGGATGAACTAGAGCCTCACATGATTTTAATGAGTCAATAACATTTTAATAAGGTGAGAAATAGCTTGTAATATTTTGTTTACATAGATTCAAGGTCAAACGTCAAAGGACGACCAAGACGTCCGAAAACTAGTCTTTTGTGTGCTAGTGTGTCCTAGTATGTTTGCCTTCATTTGAAGTGTCGTTTGGAGTCTAAAATGATGGGAGGTGACCCTAGTATATAGATGGACATGTTTAGGTTCGAAACGTCCGGAATCAACTCCCCAAGGACCACACTAAGGGTCCTTGAGAAGGACCCAAGAGTTGCCAAAAGCTGTCAAGACAGCCTTGAACCACGACCATGGTTCACGCCTCGTCAAAAGGGGGCATGGCTCCACACATATTCTTGGGAGATTAGACCCCAAATGAGGGAGTCTCAGACAAAAATGACGGATGAAAGGGCGGTCCATCAACCAGTTGATGCCTCGTCAATGGTGGCCGTCAATGGCTACCTGCAACAATGCCAAAGTCACGGCCAACAAGGGGTGAATTGGTAAATTCACCCCATTCTAATTAAAGAATGTATGGTTATTTTACCTATTTTAGGGTATTTTAAGATGGTTAAAACATAGAAACCCCAAATTAGACTTCATTTTTTAAATTAAATCATTCCCTCCCAAATTAGATTCTCTCAAAACTCTAATGGAGGCCAAGCTCAAGATAAAGTTAGGAGATGAGTTTCCAACTGATTTTTTCATAAATTTTCGTGGGTCTTCAATCAATAAGGTATGGTAACTCTTGATCCTTGTATAACCTTTCATTTAAGGAATTCTATCAATGATTTTCAAAAGAGTTTCTATGATCAAATTATCCAATTTCCAATCTAAACATAGGTTCATTGTCAAATTGTATTCAAAGACATTATAATTATTAATTGATTTTTAATCAAGGTTTTAAAAATGATTTTCAATATAATTCCTTGGGACCCATGATCTCCCTAATCTCTCAATTTGCCTATAAAGTGGGTTCTATGATCTTGATTGGATGTTAATGGAATTATGCTTAGATTGTGATGTATTCTATAGCTATTGATTATGAATTGTTGAATATTAATCTATGATTGATCATGGATTTGACAATTGGTATGTTGACCTTACTTCTAGTCTATAGTATTGCAATTGATGTTGTATGGTTTGGTCCACTTATGGTGGCGGTGTTTACTTCTTGCCTATCTATACATGTTGTGATCATGGACTTGAGGGCATTATATGTACGGTGAGTTTTTATTATGACGATCATGAGTATGAATGTTATGCATGTAGCCCTCAATGTTAGTATCATGATTAAGGTGTATTGATAATGTGAAGTATAATGTGAATGATGATGTTAGAGATAAGGTGTGGTGTACATTTTTTATTATGTTACTACTACTGTGGAATGAACCCTAACTATATGATCTCTATATGAATGTGTGATCTCATACATGTTAGGAGTTGTCTATTCAATGTTGAATATAGTTATGTCTCCTATGATGAAGTGTGGGTGTGTGGTCTAGAATCCCTTAAGGCTTTATATGTGAATTGTTCATGACTTGGGTATATTGTACTTGTGTTGTGATCCGTTGAAGAGAGGTTCCCTCAATAACAATGTCGTTGCTATTATGTCATTATGAGGACCAATATGTGCACTCACACACACTCCATACGTAACTAAGAATATGATATGTTTATGGTGTTGATTGAAAGGATAGTTTTCATGTGAACCTTATATCTTATTATGCATGAAAAGTATATGATTTGTAAAGTTTGAACTTGTGTTGTATCAAAATGATTATGTGAAAGGATTTCTCACATATGTACACACACATGAATTATGAATGAAGAAGGTTGATATAATCTAGTGAAGAAGAGTTTCTTGAAAGGTTTCCTCAATTGTGCTCTAAACTCGACTATGTTATGATTATGTGAAAGTACATTCTGACATGATGTTGGGTTTTGTTGAAAGGACATTCTCATCATATAACCTATGAGTTATGTACATATTATATAAGGGGTTAAGCCCCTAAGGCCTATCTTATGAACTATTGTTTAAGAAAGACTTAAAGGCTCTTCAAAAAAGGAAATTTATCTTAGAATCGAGTGAACTTGATAATGAGAAGTGTTCCTTCACAAAGGAAGGGGGATTCACAGTATGTTCTCTTATGAGGTAGAAACTAGCATAAAGAGGATTTCTAGTAACAATCTCGTAGTTCATTAACTATGTGCCCCCATAGGAACCTTAGCAAGTGGATCCAACTAGATGCTATATGAATGTATATGTCCTATCTTGGCAAGTAGGACACTCTCCTTTCGGTGTGAGGGGTTGACACCGGATTCTATGTAGCTCACATGGTCTATGCCGGTTATGGAGAAGTTTTTCGAATGTTAAAATGAACAAATGAAAGTAAGAAGATGAACACTAAATAGGACTACCTAAGAGATGTTACTTAGTGTAGGTAAGGAAATGAGACTTTACCTATACATTGCACAAGTAGGACTTGAGGGAAATTCTTGGGTGGGTTCTTTATTTATATGTATATATCATATGTATGACTTTATGACGTTAACATACTTGTTAGAACTAATATATATGATGTTGGTAGTTTTTTATATACATGATGATGGTCCCACTTAGTATGTATGTTGTTCGCTATACTTGTCATGATGATGTATGAGGTAAAGGGCAATGCTTGTGATCTCCTTGTTAGTTTACTTGGTATATGTGAGGTTATGGGGCTTCACATATACATTGCACTAGTAGACTTAGATGGGGTTATGAGTAAGGTCTTGTGATCTATTGATGAAATGAACTCTAAATATGCAATGTTGAATATGGTTTCACTTTGGTGATATTTATCGTATGGACTTGTATGTTGTCTTGAGATGTGCATAAACACTAAATGGGTTATGACTATGATGTAACAAATGAATGAGTCCTTATCTAAGGTCTATGAAGTATGTGGGTCTTGTGTGTACGGTTAAATGCATGTGTTGCATCTTATTAGGACGAATTTCATGATTTTTCATCAAAGTCTTGGTCATCATTTTATCATCATTACGGTTCATTGAGACTCAAACTCAATGTCTTATCCATATAAGGCGTGTTACGCCATAATTCTATGTGACTTGAACCCAATACATTATCATCATGGTGTATCAAAACTCAAATTGATGTCTTACCTTCTTGGTGCGATAGAATGAATCTACTATCTTATCCTCAAACATTTTTCATTATGTGCATCCGACTTCAACCTGATGTCTTACCCTTTTGGTGCGATGAAACTTAAATCCACTGTCTTAACCTCTAACAATGATATATAATCCAATATAAATAGAACTCAAACATGAGCCTTTAAAAGTATTATCATTTATTGTTATATATAAATAAGTGAATTAAATTTCATCAAGACACAGAGAAAATTTTTCTTGAATTTTACAAGTTTGTCCCCTCCACCATTTACCACATGAGTATAAGTGTATCTAATTTTGCATAGTGATATTTCCTTATCGACGATTTATCTGCAAGATTAAAATTACTCATTATATAAAGTAAAACTTAATATGTATATAAAATATACCTTTTTACTCCATTATCTTAATAAAAAAACACATATAGCACGTATCCAGATTTGGATTAACGTCATATTTGTTGATTTCCTTTTTCTTTGTTTTGTTGGATAAACTTGACCAACAACTATTTGCTCGTCCTTTTGATCATCACCATCAAATTGTTGGTATAAACTCAACTCGGATGACATGGTGAACAAACTTTGGAACTAGAGATAATTTGTGTTGATGACGTGTTATAAAATCAAGCTCATAATATAATAGAAAGAGAAGAAGACAAGAGAAGTAAGATGAAAGAAAGAATTGTTCTTTTTATTCAAGTGTGTCATACAATGTTGAATGATATCTCTATTTATAAGTAGAGAAATCAATCAAAAGTTGACCATATTTAATGTCAAATTAATAGATATATTCTTATCCCAAAAAGGTTCATATCACCTTGGGAATACATATCCATGATAATGATAATTACCTTTGAAATGCACATCCATGATAAAGATAAATTCATGAATTATCTTAATGGACATTCCACTTAGTTAAATGAATTTATAACACCTTTAGCTTTAATTATTTGATTTTTACTAAATTAGTAATTGAGTGATAATGAACTTATGTTTTCTATGAAACACTTCGTAACTTTTGGATTGAAATGGAATTATTCTTAATCAATCGTTTTAATTGTCAACTCTTAGTTATAAATTGGCAAGCAAAATATTAATGAAAGATGTATTTTATATTTTAATAATATGTGTTGCGGAAGCCGAATATATAGAGAGTGATGGAATCACAACTACTATATCTAAAAGTAGCTAATAAATAGTAAATGAGACAACAACAAAAAGAACACCAGGAATTAACGAGGTTCGGCAAACTTTTGTTTTCTTTTGCCTACTCCTCGGACACAAACAACCAATATTTATTTCACTCCAAAAGAGTACAAGTGAAATACTACAAGAGAGAAAGAAGAACAAATGCCTTAGGAGATGAGAAGGCAAGTGAGAGGTGTGTTACAAATGAATTAGGAGCTACCTATTTATAGGAGTGAATTCTTCCTATTGATGTCATCCATGACATCACAATATGTCAAAATGTCAACATTTACCTTGTGAAATCAATTTATGGTTCACCTAAATTTCACCTACAATAGTTGCTATCTTTGACTTTTATACCAATGAAGAATTATCCTCCTAACTACCATATCTTCTCATTAATCCATTTTTGAATCTTGTCAAATTTAACAAATCTCCACCTTGGCAAGATTCTCCATTTTCAACTTTCTCTCAACAACAATTTTGACTGTGTCTTCAACCCTAATCTTCAATGTTCAACAATGTTGATCAAGTTCAAACAATGTTGAAACTTGACCGCAGTCACCACTTTTGTCAACATATCGGCAGGATTATCTGTAGTATGAATTTTCTGCATTATGACTCCACCATCATCTATGATTTCTCGTATGAAATGATATCGGACGTCAATGTGCTTCGTCCTTGCATGATAAACTTGGTTCTTTGCTAATTGAATAGCACTCTGACTATCACAAAATATTGTGATTTCTTCTTGTCCAATACCAAGCTCTCTAAGCAATCCTCGAAGCCAAATTGCTTCCTTCGCAGCCTCTGTAATTGCCATGTACTCTGCCTCAGTGGTAGACAAAGCAACTGTTGACTGCAAAGTAGACTTCCAACTAACTGGTGCATTTGCAATAGTGAAAACATAACCAGTAGTTGATCTTCGTTTGTCCAAATCACCTGCATAATCTGAGTCACAATATCCAACAAGATATTGACTATCTTTCTGCTCGAAAACCAAACCAACATCTACAGTATTATGAATATACCGTAGAATCCATTTTACAGCCTGCCAATGATCCTTTCCAGGATTGTGCATGTACCTGCTTACAACTCCAACAGCGTGTGAAATATCTGGCCTTGTGCAAACCATTGCATACATCAAGCTACCAATAGCATTAGCGTATGGTACTCTTGACATATATTCTCGTTCAGCTTCATTATTAGGTGACATAGCATCACTAAGCTTAAAATGAGGAGCAAGCGGAGTGCTAACCGACTTCGTTTTTTTATTCATACCGAATCGCTTTAGTACTCTCTTCAAATATTCCTTTTGAGATAAATAGAGTTTCTTTGAATGTCTATCTCTTTTTATCTCCATGCCAAGAATCTTCTTTGCCTCACCCAAATCCTTCATCTCAAACTCCTTTCTTAGTTGAATCTTTAGCTTCTCAATTTCCTCTTGACTCTTAGAAGCTATCAACATATCATCAACATATAGGAGAAGGTATATAAAGGAATTATCTTCAAGCTTGCGCAAATACACACAATGATCGTATTTGCTTCTTATGTACCTTTGCTGCAACATAAACTTGTCAAATCGTTTGTACCATTGTCTAGAAGATTGTTTCAATCCGTACAATGATTTTTCAAGTTTGCACACCATATTTTCTTTTCCATCAACTTTGAATCCTTCTGGCTGAGTCATGTAGATTTCCTCTTCCAAGTCTCCATGTAAAAATGCAGTTTTTACATCCAACTGAACTAGTTCCAAATTTAACTGTGCTACCAAAGCCAACAAAACTCTAATGGAGGAGTGTTTCACAACTGGAGAAAACACCTCATTATAATCAATTCCCTCCTTTTGAGCATATCCTTTGGCCACCAATCTTGCTTTGTAGCGAACATCTTCTTGGTTAGGAAATCCTTCTTTCTTTGCAAATACCCATTTGCACCCAATTGCTTTCTTGCCCTCTGGGAGATTGGCCAATCTCCATGTATGATTCTGATGAAGGGACTGCATTTCTTCATCCATGGCAATCCTCCACTTATCTTCTTCTGAACTTTGGACTGCGTCTTTATAAGTGGTAGGAATGTCATCAGCTGCAATTGAGTCCGCACAAGCCACCATATCTATGAGTCGAGCAGGTTTTCTTAATGTCCTTTTTGGCTTGCCGGTTGCTATTGATTCAAGTTGTGGTTGAGGTTCTTGAGATGGAACCTCCTCTTCGACTGGCTCTCCTTCAAGAGGAAAATTTTCTGTTGTTTCCTCGTTTGATCCCTGTGTTGGGAAAATTATCTTTCCCTCAAACTCCACCTGCTTTGAAGCACCATCAATTTGTTTGGCTTCTTCAAGTGTTACCTTATTTGTCAAGGCAGATTCATCAAAGGTAACATCCCTGCTGAAAATAACTTTTCTTGTCTCTGGACACCATAAACGGTATCCTTTGACTCCAGAAGTAATTCCCATAAATAAAGCTTTCTTTGCTCTTGGGTCCAATTTTGACTCTCTTACATGATAATATGCAATTGAGCCAAATACATATAAAGAACCATAATCTTCAGCAGGTTTTCCATACCATTTTTCAAATGGTGTCTTCCCACCAATAGCAGCAGATGGTAGACGATTAATGAGGTAGCACGCATATGTTATTGCCTCAGCCCAAAATTCTTTGCCCAAGCCAGCATAGGACAACATACATCGAACTTTCTCCAGCAAAGTTTGGTTCATGCGTTCTGCCACTCCATTCTGTTGTGGTGTATTTTTTA